>NC_058137.1:19968716-20268716 GCF_011075055.1 Mangifera indica | reverse complement strand
AAGAAGTTACCCACTAGACCCACTGAAAAACCAAGTGAAGTCTAAATGACAAAAAAAAACATACTCACTCTTTCAAAATATTGCAAATGAAACCTAAGCGAATAACTTGTCGAACAACTTATAACATCCTTAAAAGCATACATGGATGTATTTGCCTCGACTTATATAAAAATGATAGTGATCAACTTGGAAGTAATGTGTCATTGATTCAATTGTTATACAGCGAAAATATAAAACACAATTATTATACTATTGAATATAATAAATAATTAAGGTAGAAAATAAAAATACAGACAACTAAAAAGAAGAGTACACAAGAATTTACGAGGTTTGGTAAATGTACCCACGTCTTCGACGCTGCTGACTACTTTCACTATCTCTAAAAGATAGTTACAAAGGAAAAATAAACTATTAGAGATCTCTAATAATATGATTTTCTCAATACAATTGTGTTTAACTACAATTGTTTTTAGGATGATTTTGAATCAAAACCAAGTCTTTTATTTATAGCTTTTAGTAAAATACAAAAAGAATAAATTAACCAATATGGGACCTAAAGAGCCAATTTTTTTTAACAATCTCCACCTTGGCTCCCTTACAAGGATCATACATATACCTACTCACAACTCCAACTGCATGTGAAATGTTAGGCCTTATACACACCATTGCATACATCAAGCTACCAACTACATTAGAATACGGAACTTGAAATGAGGATGCACTGATCTTGAAATGAGGAGCAAAAGTATTTATAGGTTTTGATTTCTTAAAAATACCAAAACGATATAGTAATTTCTTCAAATATTCTTTTTGAGTCAAACTAACCTTGCTTTTTCTTCTATCTCTACTGATCTCCGTATCTAGAATCTTTTTAGCTTCTTCCAGATCTTTCATTTCAAATTCTTGATTGAGCTATGTTTTTAATTTCTCAATTTCTTCTTGATTCTTTGAAGCTATTAACATATTATCAACATACAATAATAGATAAATGAAAAGCTCATCTTGTAGCCTACAAAATTTAAACTTGTAGGATGTTGATCAAGTTCAAATAATGATTGAACTTGATCGTTGTTACCACCTTGGTCATCATATCTACAAGGTTCTCAGCAGTCCCAATCTTTAGGAGTTGTATATTCCCTTTTTCAATAATCTCCTTTACAAAATGATGTCTAACGTCAATATGCTTAGTCCGTGCATGGAACACTGGATTCTTTGCCAAAATGAATTGCAATTTCACTATCAGAATACATATTGACATGTTTTTGAACAATCCTTAAATCTTCCAGCAATCCTTGTAACCAAACAACTTCCTTTACAACCTCTGTAACTACTATATACTTTACCTTTGTAGTAGACGAAGCAACTGTAGACTGCAAGGCAGACTTCCAACTAACTGGTGCTTTCACAAGAGTAAAGACATAACCAGTAGTTGATCGAGGTTTATTTAAATCACCAGCATAATCAGAGTCAACATATCCAATCACATCTTAACTAAGTACATCATCCTTCTCAAATACTAAACCAACATCTACAGTCTTTAATAAGTATCGTAGAATCCATTTCACAGCTTGCCAATGTCCCTTACCAGGATCATACATATACCTGTTCATAACTCTGACTTCATGTGAAATGTCAGCCCTTATACACACCATTGCATACATCAAGCTACCAACCGCATTAGAATACAAAAATCGTGACATATATTTCGCTCTTCATCTTTACATGGAGATAAGTATACACTGATCTTGAACTGAGGAGCAAATGGAGTATTTACAAGTTTTGATTTCTCAAAAATACCAAAACGGTATAGTACCTTCTTCAAATATTCTTTCTAAGTCAAACTAACCTTGTTTTTTCTTCTATCTCTACTGATCGCCACACCTAGAATCTTTTTGGCTTCTTTCAGATCTTTCATTTTAAATTCTTGATTAAGCTATATCTTCAATTTCTCAATTTCTTCTTGATTTTTTGAAGCTATTAGCATATCATCAACATACAATAATAGATAAATGAAAAACTTATCTTATAGCCTGCAAAAATATACAAAATTATTATACTTGCTTCTTGTGTATCTATGCTTCATCATGAATCAATCAAATCACTTGTACCATTGTCTTAGTGACTGTTTCAATCTATAAAGTGATCTCTTTAATTTGCAAACCTAATTTTCTTTATCAGTAACCTTAAAATCCTTCAGATTGAGTCATGTAGATTTCCTCTTTCAAATTACCATGTAGAAACGCAATTTTCATATCAAGTTGAACTAGTTCGAGATTCTATTGTACTACCAAGGCCAACAAAATTCTAATAGAGGAATGTTTAACAATTGGAGAAAATACCTCATTGAAATCAATCTCTACCTTTTGGGCATAACTTTTTGCTACTAATCTTGCCTTGTAGTGAATATCTTCTTTGTTAGGAAATTCATCTTTTCTTGTATACATCCACTTGCACCCAATTGCCTTCTTGTTCTTCGATAATTAAACTAACTGCCAAGTTTCATTTTTTTGAAGGGATTGCAATTCCTCATCCATGACTTTCTTCCACTTTTCAGTTTCTAGATTTTTGATTGCTTCTTTATAGGTGAAAGGAATATCATCATCTACAATTAGAAGTGCATAGGCCACCATATCAACAAATCAAACAGGTTTACATATTTCTTGTTTTGGCCTATGTGATGCAATTGATTCTTGTTATTGCTAAGATTCTTGGGTTGAAACATCTCTATCTTCACTTTCCTTCTCTGCTACTAGAGTATCACTTTCATTTTCAATAACTTTAGCTGGGTTTATTATTGTGATTGTCTCAAACTCCACCTGTTGTTGAGTGTCATCGGTTTTCTTTGTTACCTTCTTTAACATGACAGATTCATCAAAGATAACATCCCTCCTATGAATAATTTTCTTTAAATTTTAACACCAAAGACAATGTCCTTTTACTCCAGAATTGATCCCTATGAAAATTGCTTTATTTGCTCTCGGATTTAATTTAGACTCTTTTGTATGATAATAGGTAGTAAAACCAAACACACGTAAGGAATCATAATCATTAGTAGGTTTTCCAGACTATACCTCAAAAGGTGTTTTCCCTTCAATTGCAGTAGATGGTAAACGATTAATAAGATGACATGCATATGTAACTGTCTCAGCCCAAAATGTTTTGCCTACCCCAACATTGGACAACATGCATCTAACCTTTTTTAGAAAGGTTTGATTCATGCGTTCAGCTACCCCATTCTGTTGTAGTGTTTCTTTGACTGAGAAATGGCACAAACTTCAAAAAATGGATCACTAGTATACTCACCACTATTATCAATCCTTAGTCGTTTGATTTTTCTGTCAGTCTGAGTTTTAACCATCTTTTTCTATTTCAAAAAAACACCTAATATGTCATTCTTCTTCTTTATAGTGTACACCCATGTTCTTCTAGAAAAATCATCAACAAAAGTAACAAAGAAATGTCTACCTACCAAGGAAGTTATCTTAGTAAGTCCTATACATCAGAGTTAACATAATCAAAAATAACTTCAGCATTATGAATTACAGTATTAAATCTTACTATTGTCTGTTTTTCCAAGACACAGTACTCATAAAAATCCAACTTGTAAGTCTTTGCTCTTTTCAATAAGCCTTATTTCACCAAACTAAATAAGGTTTTTTCTTCTACATGTCTTAAATGCATATGTCAAAGTTTGGTTGTTTCATCATCTATATCTTTTTCAAATACTGCAACTGTTGATTCAAAAACTATACCATCATTATAATAATACAAATTATTTCTTTTTGTACCTTTCATCACTACAAAGGCATCAGAGAGAACTTTTAAGACTCGATCATGCATTGACATATTAAAGCCTTTGGATTTCAAAACTCCCAAAGAAATGAGATTTTTTTCAACTGTGATACATGTCGAATGTCTGTCAGAACTCTAATTGATCCATCATTATTCTTTAAACGGATTAAACCTATCCCCTCAGTTTTGCAAGGATTATCATTACCCATGAAAATAACTTCACCATTTAGTTTTTCATAATTGAAGAAATATTCCTTGTGTGGACACATATGGTAAGTGAAACACGAATCTAGAAGCCATTCATCATACCGAGATGTCAATGGTAGACTTACTAGAGCAAAGTTTGACTCATCTGCCTCAATTTCAGCTATACATGTATTTGAAGCAACTTTGGTTTAACCTTTATCTTTCCTTTGTAACTTCAGACAATCTTTCTTCCAATATCCTTTCTCTTGACAAAAAACACATTCATCTTTACTAGGTCTTTTCTTTGATTGAGATCTATCCTTTCTTTCTTGTTTACGACTTTGACTTTGTCCTCTTTCTGTAAAGGCTTCAATAGTTATCTCTCTATTCTCTTGTTGATCTTTCTTTCGAATTTCATTATTATTCAAAGTAGCATATACTTTATCGTAAGTCACTTTCTCCTTTCTATGAAGTAATGTAATGCTCAAATGATCTAATTCTTCAGGAAAAGATCTTAGTAGAAGCATTGTCTTATCTTCATCTTTGAAGGTTTCATCCAGGTTCAGTAAATCAGCTATCAACTGGTTAAAAGTATCAATTTGATCACTTATACTTATATCAGGTTTCAATTGAAGACGAAACAATCTTTTTTTTTTAAATAAAGTCTATTTTCATTGTTCTTCTTCGTATACTTGTTTTCTAATATCTTCCACATCTTACTTGCAAACGTCTCTTTCATGAATGAATATTTTTACTCTCTACAAAGACAATTCGAATTATACCACAAGCTTAATGGTTGATCCTCGCCCATTCTTTGTCATCCATCTTTTTTGGATTTTTCTCTTCCAGAGCTATATCAAGATTTTCTTAACATAAGGCATCCATCACTTTGTATTGCCATAAGCCAAAATTGTTTCGACCATCAAATTTTTCCACATCAATTTTTGTGGTTGTCATAATTGTCTTGGTTGATGTTGATGCCATTTTCTGTTGACTACGATTGACTTGGTAGATAGTTTTCAAATAACCAAGTTTCACAAATTTATATTCAATAGCTAAAAAAAATTACTATAACCTAGGATAGTAGTAAGTGCCAAAAAATGATAATATATGCACCAGAAAAATACCTAGGAAAGATTGGTAAGGACAAAGCCTCCTTAAAAACCAATCTCCTTAAACAACATTTTCCTAAACATACATATAACCATATAAATAGCTACTCATTTCCCTAAACGTAGGCTTTGATACCACTTGTTATGTAGTGGAAATCTAAAACACAATTATTATACTTTTGAATATAATAAAGGCCAAACGACTATTTCCCACCCAAGGTTTAGTGTTTTCTTAAATGTTCCCCCTTTAACTATGAAAACACCAAACACCCACCCATGGCCGGTTAGATTTAACAAAACCCTAACATCTAAAAATTTTATCTCTTTTTGCCCCCCTAAACTTTAAAAACTAACATTTTTCCTTAGCCTAAGTTTTAAAAAATCATAGTTTCACCCTAAGGTTTGGTTTTAAAATCTCCGACGGCTTCTCCGACTCCGTTGTTGACGACCTCTCTCTCCCGAAGCAACCTCTCCTTCCGGTGATCTCTTTCCTCCTATTTGGAGGTCCGATCGGAGCCGAAGACCCCTTGGGAGACGAAGAACTTCGTCGGGGAAGATGAAGTTCTTCGTCTTCCCAGACGAAGAACTTCTTCTCTTCGTCTTCATCTGGGAAGACGGTTGTCTTCCCAGAGGTCTTCTTCTAGGAAGACGACCGTCTTCCTAAACGAAGACGATGGCTTCATCTTTGTCTGGGAAGACAAAGAATTTTGTCTTCCCCGACGAAGTTCTTCGTCTCTCAAGGCGTCTCTGGTATCGATCAGACCTCCAAATGGGAGGAAAGAGATCGCCGGAAGGAGAGGTTGCTTCGAGAGGGAGAGGCCGTCGGCAACAGAGTCAGAGAGGCCGCCAGAGATTTCAAAACCAAACCCTAGGGTGAAACTGCGATTTCTTAAAACTTAGGCTGGGGAAAAATTTTAGTTTTTAAAGTTTAGGGGGCAAAATTATATTCTATTGTAGTTTATTTTTAATATTATAGCGAAAATGACGATTTTACCCTTACAAGCGTTAGGGTTTTGTTAAATCTAACCGGCCATGGATGGGTGTTTGGTGTTTCCATAGTTAAAGGGAGGACATTTGAGAAAACGCTAAACCTTGGGTGGGAAATAGTCGTTTGGCCTATAATAAATAATTAAAGTAAAAAATAAAAGAAAGAGAATACAAGAATTTACGAGGTTATGTAAATGTACCTATATCCTCAACGCTGCTGACTACTTTCACTATCTCCAAAGAATAGTTACAAAAGAAAAATAAACTATTAGAGATCTCTAATAATAGAATTCTCTCAATACAATTGTGTTTAACTACAATTATTTTTTGGATGATTTTGAATCAAAACCAAGGTCTCTATTTATAACCTTTAGTAAAATACAAAAAGAATAAATTAACCAATATGGGACCTAAAAAGCCATTTTTTTAACATCAACATCAATCCTAAATTATGCCTTATTTGATAGAAAAGTCGAACCATGGACGTTAAGCATTATAATGTCATGAAAGAAGAGGTAGACAAACTCCTTTCTATTAGCTTCATTCGAGAATCCTATTACTCGACATGGCTAGCCAATCCTATCCTAGTTCCAAACTCCAATGGCAAATGGAAGACAAGCATCATTTTTACTGATTTGAAAAAAGTATGTCCCAAAGGCAAATTCCCTTTGCCATAAGCTGGTTAACGCAACCTCTAAACATTTGCGCCCTAGTTTCATGGATATATAAGTACTTAGGTTATAATTAATTTCCCATGTTTGACCCTGATGAAGAACGTACATCCTTTATTATTGGTAGAATGTTATATTGCTACAAATTCATGCCTAAGTTTCAAGAATACCAGAGTTTCTTATTAACAACTAATCAACATGATAGCCAGCAAATTGGTAAAAAAAATTAGGCATATGTTGATGAAATTCTTGTCAAATCAAAATATGTTAAAGATCATGTAACTCATAGAAAAAAGATATTTGTTGTCCTCTGAAAGTATCAAATGAAGATAAATTGTAATATCCCTCCTTAGAAATACTATCCACCAAAGGAGAAATGTTACAAAATAATATCCGAAACATCTATTTTTTTAAATACTTTAAAATAAATATATCACTAAAAGTGTTCAAAAAGTATTCTAAGAAAACTGAAAATTTGGAAGTGAACAAAAGATGTATTGTAATACCCTTAGGTCCATTTCAGGGGCATTTATGTCTTTTGATCCTATTTCAAGATATTTTCGGTTTTAAATATATATGTTTACATGCATGTGTGTGTGTGTTTTTATATATATATCTATATAAATATGTAGATATACATAAAGAAATTTAAAAAAAAAAAAGAAAGAAAAGAGAAAAGAAAAAGAAAATGAGATAAGGATTATATAAAGAGAGAGAAAAGTCAAAAAGACAACTTTTTCCTTTTTTCCATCATCTTCTTCGCCTCATCTAGCAGCCAGCCTTCTTCATGTTTTTTCTTTGTCTTTTTGAAGAAAAAGGAAGGATTTGAAGGAGTTTTGGAAGACAAGTAAGGAAAGAAAAGAAAAAGAAGCACTTTAAAAATCTTAGTAACCAAAAAAATCTCTTTTTTTTTCTTTTACCTATGTTTATATATATATTAGATGCATGTTATATGAATATATTAATATGTTTTGGTGTTGATTTAAGGTGATTTTGGTGATAAAGGAAGCAAGACAAAGAAAAAGAAGTCAACTTACAAAAAATTGGCTTGAAATAAGGTAAGAGGTATCATTCTTGATATGTTACATGTTTTTAGCTTTTGGTTCATCAGAGCTATGTTATAAATGATGAGTTTGAAGTTGAGAAATGTTGTTTTACCATTTGGGATATATATGTGTATGATTTTGTTTATGGCAGAGAGTTGCATAATATTGACAGTTTTACCATTGAGTTCATCCCATGTTTTGGATGTCTTATCTGATGAATTATGTTTGCTATTATAGCTTGTTGGAAAGCTTTTTGAATCTTCTTTCCAATGATATATAGCTTGTATGAATTAGAGATCATTTGGACTGTTAAATATTATATGAATAAAAAGGACTATTTTACCAAATAAACAAGGGAGAGGTTTTATGCCACTAATTTCATCTCACATTTTGACTACCTTATCTAATGAATTATGAGTGCTACTATAACTTGTTGGAAAGCCCTTTGAATCCTATTTCCAACAATATATAGTTTGTATGAATTAGAGATCGTTTGGGTTATTAAATTGTATAAAAAAAGAAAGCTGTCGTACCAAATAAACAGTATTTCACATATTTTGGGAAAGAAAGAAAAGGAGAAAAAGGAAAGGAAAGAAATGAGAGAAAAAAAAAAAGGAATTTGGGGGCTTAAAGATTTAGGTGTTGTTCCAAGAGTATGGTCTGGTGAGTTATAAATAGATTTAGATGGAAGCAAGATTAGTAAGATATAAGACACACATGTATGCTATGAACTATGAGAGGGCACTTTACACTACACCGCCCACAGTAGGGCATGTCCATAGTAGGACACGTCTATAGTAGAACATAGACCCACAGTAGGGTTTGCTTGTAGTAGAGTATGCTCGTAGTAGAGCTCAATTCATATTCAAAAATAGTGTAGTGAGAGAAAGGAAGAAAGCTTGAGCTTAGAAAAATGTCAAATCTCTATAGTCAACTTCCAGAAAGTATCAAATAAACACCAGATGGGATAAAGTATGACTCAAATAGTAAAGAATGAACTAAATTATCCCTTTAATTTCTTATAGAGGTTATGATGTGGGGTTAAGTCCCGATAGTGAGTTAGAATAGGAAATGAGATAGTTTACTTAATTCTTTCCCCTTACTGAGTGTTTTTATCTCTCATTTCCTTTTCTTTCATAATTGCAGGTACAAGTGATTGAGGTAGCTGCGAGATAGGGTCAGGTCAGCGTAAGTAGATATGGCTGGAGCAGGTTATCTCTAGTTTATATTACATGCATATAGTCACACGTTCTTGTTGACCTTTTTGAGATAATTGTACAGTTGTATAAGATTACTCCATATTTTTAGATACTTCCAAATAAGTTTTATATGAGTATATATATCTTTTGTTTGCTTCCAAATTTTTAGTTTTCTTAGAATAATTTCTAAACACTTTTAGTGATGGATTTATTTTAAAATATTTTAAAAAGAAAAAAATAGACGTTCTAGATATTTATTTGTAACATTTCTCCTTTGGTGGATAGTATTTCTAGGGAGGGATGTTGCATGTATATACTCATATAAAAACTCATCTAAAAGCATTTGACAACAGGGAGTAATCATATACAATTGTACATTCATCTCAAAAAAGTCAAAAGTTGACAAGAACATACAACTGTATGCATGTAATATAAATCATAGATAACCTACTCTAGTCAGATCTATCTTCGCTGACTTGATCCTACCTCGCAGCTACTTCAATCACCTGTACCTGTAATCATGAAAGAAAAGAAAGTGAGAGATAAGAACACTTAGTAAGGGAAAAGAATTAAGTAAACTATCTCTTTTTTTATTCTAACTCACTCTCGGGACTCAACCTCACTCATAGCCTCTATAAGAAATCGAGGGGATAATCTAATTCATTCTTTACTATTTGAGTCATACTTTGTCTTATCTGATGTCTGGTTGATACTTTTTGGAAGCTAACTAAAGGGATTTGACACCTTTCTAAGTTCGAGCTCTCTTCCTTTCTCTCACTACACTATTTTTGAATCTGAATTGAGTTTTACTACGAGCATGTTCTACTACGAGTGGACCTTATTAGGGGTCTATGTCCTACTATGGACGTGCCCTACTACGGGCAGTATAGTGTAAAGTGCCCCATCATAGTTCATAGCATACATGCGTGCCTTATATCTTACTAATTTTGCTTCCATCTAAATCTATTCATAACTCACTAGATCATATTCTTGGGACGACCCCTGAATCTTGAGCCCCAAATTCCTTTTCTTACTTTTTTTTTTCTCTCCTTTCTTTCCTTTCCTTTCCTTTTCTTCTTTCTCCCTTTCCTTTTTCTCCTTTTCTTGCTTTCCAAAAACTATGAAATACTATTCATTTGTAGGGCAGTCTTTTTTTTCATACAATTTAGTAGTCCAACGGTCTCTAATTTATACAAGCTATATATTGTTGAAAAGAGGATTCAAAGAGCTTTCCAACAAGCCATAATAGCACTCATAATTCATAGACAAGACAGTCAAAATGTGAGATGAAGTCAGTGGCAAAAACTGTCTTCATTGTTTATTTGGTAAAACAATCCTTTTGGTTTAAATAATATTTAACAGTCCAAATGATCTCTAATTCATACAAGCTATATATCATTGGAAAGAGGATTTAAAGAGATTTCCAACAAGCTATAATAGCACTCATGATTCATCAAATAAGGTAGCCAAAACGTGGGATGAATTCAGTGGCAAAAAATTGTCTTCAATGTTTATTTGGTAAGATAGTGTTTTTTATTCAAGCAATATAACAGTCCAAACAGTCTCCAATTCATACAAGCTATATATCATTGAAAATAGGATTCAATGAGCTTTCCAACAAGCTATAATAGCACTCATGATTCATCAGATAAGACAGTCAAAACGTGAGATGAATTCAGTGGTAAAACTGTAAATATTATTCAACTCTCTGCCATTAACAAAATTACACACATAGATACCCCAAATGGAAAAACAATATTTCTCAACTTCAAAATCATCATTTATAACATAGATCCAAGGAACCAAAAACATAAAACATGAAACATATTAAGGATAATGCCTCTTACCTTGTTTCACAAATCTTTGCAAGTTAACTTTCTTCTCTTTGTTTTGCCTCCTTTATCACCAAAACCACTTTAAATCAACACCAAAACACACTAACATATTCACATAACATGCATATAAACATAGATAAAAGGAAGGAAATGAGATCTTTTGGTTACCAAGGCTTCCAAAGTGCTTCTTTGTTTTCTTTTCTTATTTTGTCTTTCAAAAGTCCTTCAATTCCTTCATTTATCTTCACAAAACAAAAGAAAATGGCATGAAGAGGGCTGGCTGCTGGAAGAGGTGGAGAAGATGATGGAAAAAAGGGTAAAAGTTGCTTTTTTTTTTACTTTTCTCTCTTTATATAATCTTTATCTTATTTTCTTTTTTTCTCTTTTTTTTATTTCTTTATATATATATATATATATATATATATATATAAACACACACATACATGTGTATATATATATATATATATATATATATATATATATATATATATATATATATATATCTATATTTAAAATTGAAATATCTTAAAACAAGGTCAAAAGACATAAATGCCCCTAAAAGGTATCTAAGGATATTACACGAATCCCTTCAAATGTCCTTTCGGGGTAAGTTTGGAAAAGTTAGTTTATGGGTTTTAGTTAATCAATGATGTATCGAAGCAAACCTAAATAAGATCAATGCACTATTAGATATGCAAAGTCCATTAAAGCCAACATGTTTTTAGAACACACATGAAAACATGTTTCTCATGATAGTTTTCTTTAAATATGTTTTGAGGGTTGTTATAAGAGACTTTTGTGAGATTCTTTTTACACACATTTATAGTAAAACATAATTATGACAAAGTAGTCTATTATTATGTGTAAGAAAAAAAATTGCATAGTTATGCAAATCATGTGACCAATGTACCCAATCCTTGTCTTAACACACCAATTGACATGGAAAAAGTGTTTTAAAAAATGTTTTCACCAATAGTTTTACATGCATTACATATAGAGTGTCATCACAAAAAAAGATCCAGAGGTGCATCTTAGATAATTGAGAGAATGTTATCGAAGTTCTAGAACTAAAGATGTTTTTTTGATGACTAAGCTAAGTTAATAATTCTATGTCATCAAAGTTTGGAATCTGTAGCTATACTTTGGATGACTGAGTTTAGGTAGAATGAGATCATAAGCATTTGAAAGGGATAAGTCATGGAAATGTAGGACTAAGTTCTCATATTTATTGGGTGATTTTTATACCTCTTTCTTTCATGTCTTGTAGGTAATATGTGAGGATGGCTATCGCAATGAGGCGAGTAAGCAAGAGGAATCAACATGAGAGCATTTCTGTCATTTATACATTTGATTTATGAGACTTATGTTTTCGATGTATTGGACCACAAATTAGGTTGTTTTATGTTAGAACATTTTTTGACGTTTGTTGATGCATGTTAATAAAGAATATTTTAGTCATTTTGTATGAAAATTCTAAATTTTGCAATATTTATTAAGTGATATCATGTCATTTTAGTTAGAATAAGTAATATTTCTCTTTAGAAGACAATACATCCGAAGATAAGTGTTACACTAATTACCGTTATTCTATCAGTAAACTATTTTATATTACACTTTGATTAACTTAATAGCAATACTATGGACGGAAACCCTTAAAGCTTTTTGGTCAAACTATCTAAAAATCATTTGTTTTCTCTTTCTACATTTTTTCTTTCTATACTTTTTACATTTGGATCTCACTGATTCAAGGTACTTCTTGTTAATGCCAATTTACACACCAAGTTCCAAGTTGCATAGGCAATCACATGGGCCATCTTTGTCTCATCTTGCACAAAATGGTGAGGTTAGAAGACGCAAATACTCATTGCACTGCTGAATCAATCAAAGTTTATCATTACTTATTTCTTTTTTTCTTCCCAGGCAATTACGTTAATTGGCTGAAACGTAAAACTGAAAACAAGTAAATTTCAGTCGATTCTTTGTATTTTAGGCTATCAGATTGATGAAGGAAACTTTGTAACTGTGGAAATGGCACAACGGTTTTGCACATAATTACTTTCTAAAGGTCATTACGAAACAAATAATTACGAAACAAATAACCCATTAAGGAGGTCACTTTGTCTTCAATGCCAGCCAAAATTAGTGTCCATAAATGATCTTTGACTTTAAAGGCAGTGGGTCAATTCCAATTTGCCAAACTTTAATCTCATGACTCATCAATATGTCAGTGAATTCAATGTCCTCAAGTCAAGAATTTGATTACAGACGGTTGGAAAATAAGCAAATAACTCACTAGAGATGCTAAAGCCTTCACCAGAAAATCAGGCTGCTGATTAGAGGCATTATGTTTCAATTGATTTGCAAAGGCCACATTAATAATTTTGTTGATTCTTATCTTCATTCTCAAATCTGTTTTGGTAGTCATGCTTTAAGTAACAGTGAAGATTACAGTGACAGGTACTACATTTGTGGCAAAAGAGAAAGTAATGGAAGAAGTAGCCCCAATGGTTGTCATTTAGCTAGAGGTACAAGAGAGTTATAATGATCTTGAAGTAACTTAAAAAAAATGGGCATTTGTGGATTCAATGCAAAATTCGTTATGAATTAAACTATAAGATTTTGAAGTTTGAAATGAATATTTGCATACAATATCGATGTTATTTGAAAATAAGTAATTCATATAGAATTTAACTTTCAGTTGATCCCCTTATATCTCTAATGGATGAAGACATATTCTCTTTGAATCCCATTTTATCTCATTTAGAAGAACAACCTTAAAAAAATCATATTGATTCTTATTAAAAACATAAGAGAGAGAGAGAAAATAAAAACATTAATAAAGGTTATTCAAATAGTTATAGGTTAACTAAAGAGGACTTAGTTAACTAAACAAGATTTTCATTGCAATATTAGAGTTACATATTTCAATTTATGAAAAATAATATAGAATCCATAAAAGATGAGAAAATCACTTATTTTATCGATAACATGATAAAATTGAAATGATATATAACATTATATAGTATAATATGATAAAACATTCTTATAACTATGAGAATAAAACGAGATAAAAATAGGAAAATCTCATATGATTTATTATCTTTACTTCTCTTTTTCCTCTGAAAAGAAAAGAGTACCTTTAAAACAATTATAGACATAAACAAAAAGGAAAAGTAATTAAGTACACTATTTTACTTTGATGTGGCATAGAAAAGGGAATTGAACTCCATTGCATGTTGGTACTTATCAAGTATTAACAAAATATATATACTTCTCTTTTTTCCTCTTACTTGAATTGTTTCATTATTACTAAATACAAAAAGAACAAAACATTAGTGATTTTCTTTTTGATTTAAGGGATTAGCTTGAATGTTTAAACGAAATAACTCCCTTCTAAAAGGTTAAAGTTCTAGTAATATCATCTCTCATATAAAGAATTTGGATCCATTAACATGGGACTGAATCGTAGGGTATTACAAAAAACAAAATTTCTTTATCTAAACTAATAGAATGAAAAAGAAAATGGACGGTTCATAGCATAAGCTAATCGAATGAAAAAGAAAATGGATAGTTCATATTTTTTTTTTTTTTAAGGGATATTCACTATGAGTTAGCTTAGGTATATATCTTGTTCGTACCAGCCTATTGAATGATCCTGCTTTAATAGGAATCACATTAGAGTCGCTTGATATAATACAAACTATCGGTAAAATGATTAGCGGTAACTCAGCTGGCAAAAATTAGACAACAATGTTGATGCAATATTACACATTATCGTATTGTTTATGGATAAAGAGATGGACTCCCATATATGGCCACTCTGCAATAACCATGAGGCTACAAATTTTGTTTGGAAAAGTAGTTCGATGCAGTAACTTATGTTATGCATATTGACCTCCATAATTAAGAAAAAGTTAAAGTTAATGGCTCCAACACCAATAGATTATGAATTCCTTGAATCTAAATTTTGGAATATTAGCATTGTGATGAACAGAAATCTACCTTTCTCTATAATGAAACGTACGTGGAAGGGCACTTGCTCATATAATAAATAACATTTCATACTTACCCACCACATTTATAGAAAAGCGATAATTAGGTTACGAGGCTCTATCAATCACAATTTGGTCAACCTTTTTTTCTACGTCTTCCTTCGATTTTGTTCATAAGATGTGACTTAGGGGAAATGCAAAATTATCCATAATATTATTGAATAATATCAATAATTACATTCAATTTCATAAATATGTTTAATATCTATAATTGAAGTCAATTAAAGTATTGATACCGACAACAAAAATAATATTGAATTGATCGTTTGAAATAGCCCAGGGCCATCACTATGTCTTATATTAGGCTTATAGGCTGGGCGGTTTCCGTCATTAATAACATAGGACTATTATTTTTCTTTTTGGTAATGCCTGTTAATTTGAAAGTCAATTATTTCACTTAATCATTGAACTATAATATATCTAATCCATTTGATATATATACACAAACACACCTAGAAAAATATAATCCATTTCACCGATGATGTATATATTTTCTGATATCTCAAAAAAAAAAAAAAAAAGACACAAACTTTATCAGAAGATATGAAATTTCTCTTGTTTTTCTACCAAATATAAAGGTCAAAGAGATATTATAAAAATGAATCATAAAGAATAACATATTTTTACGATCATTTGTTCGATATTATTTATGCAACACTCTTATATCATTGATCCATATTAGTTTTATTAGTAAAAAAATCGAAGATGATCGTATATAAGCTGAAGGTATTAAAATTGCATTGGTTTATTATTGGTTTATTTTATTACAACAAAATAAAAGAGAATAAAAGGAGATATATCAGCAGGTGGCAACCATACCATATCAAACTAATTGTAAGGGTCGTTAGGTTTGCGATAAAAAAAATTATTTTGATAAGTTATCTTTTATTACTTATATTATTTTGTTTGATTTATCAATAATAAAATATTACAGTAATCTTATATTACTAATGATAATATGACAAATAATGCATGAGTAATATGATTATCATCTCTATTTTAGATATTAAAAAATTATCAAAGTAATCTTAATTTTATTATAATTTTTATTATAATACCCTCATTTTTAATTAATATAATAAGTAATAAGAAATATATTTTAAAATAATTATATTTAAAGATATTTAAGTAAAATAATATCTTAGTATTCTTTTATTACCTCTAATCAAACGCAATAATTATTTATACTTATTAATTTTTATCAAATTTTATTAAAAAAATAGTAATTATTTATACCAAATGATCTCTTAGAGAATCTATCTTCAAGATAATTTTTTATTTTTTACAATAAAATATTACTCAAACCAAATACACTAGAATCACCTATCTTTGGACAACTTCTCGGACGGAAAATATAGGGGGCTGGGAATCAATGATAATTTTACACTAAAATTATAATATCTGTACAAAAAGATGGAGATGTTAAAAAAGTTTCTGGTAGGATTCACACATCCACTTGTGTCCTGAACATACAAATTATCATGATTTGTTCATTAAAAAGATTCAACATGCTTCAAATATGATCACAGCCAACCTCAAACTCAAACCACAAAGCCAAACTCAATATTCAATTCAACTATGAAGAAGCAGAGAAACAAGAAACAAAAGGAAGAGGACAATAATGATCAATGTTGATATATATCTTAATTTAAGACAGCATAGCTCCTTCTTCTTTGAAATAAACCACTGTTCTTCTTTACTATGACATCATCGTCTTCAAAGTCACAAGCATGCTCTTCATCAATTTTCCCAATACCAACACTAAAACTCCTCGGTATTTTCGTTCTATTCGATCCATTTTTTCTGACCTGTATTTGTCTCTGAAGAAGATCCGAGTCAATTCTGCTGCCAAGACTCCTTGTAGAAGCAGCTCTAATAAGCTCCCTCAAATCCTCGTTTTTGCATGACGATTTGGAAGAGTTAACACTGTAACTCCGGGGCAAACCCATGTTGAGTTGAGCCGTTGGGCACCCCATCGCCGTCCCAAAAGCAATCTTCTCTGAACAGTCAATCATGCCCGCCACGTACAGGTCCCTCGCCTTCATTAACATTCTTAATGATGCCCTCAGGTATCTGCTGAATATTTTCGGTTGGTTGCTCTTCTTGGATCTTACGTTGCTCATTTTTTTCTCCACAGACAAAAAACTGATATCAATTTGTATATCACCAAAAGGGTGGACTAAATACTTGAAATAATTTCAAGTTATATCCAATTATGAAGATAAATGTGTACACTCATATAGATGGTGTGTGTTATATATATATACATACATACATACATACATACATACATACATATACATATACATATGTATATATATATATTGTATACATTGATTAAGGAGGGTTTGATGAAAGGGACGGAGAGAGTTTGCTTTTGATTTATTACAGGCTGGTCAAACGAAGACTTTGGGCTTGGACTTTTCTTTTGAAATGTACGTGCAGAAAGTTTCGAAGCACAAACAGAAATCTAAACTTGTTTAGATTCAGAATTTTAAGAAGGAAAAAATGGGTATAAATATTGTTTATCCAATAGTGAAACCTGAGCTGGAAGAATAACACTTCCTTCACTGTCTTGAATATAATTTTTGAACAAAATAAATGACCGTTTTTAGTAGTTTAAATTATGGCGCATCATATCAGTTTGATTGGTCAGTAAATGAAAGAGTTGGATTCTGACTTTTTTTTTATTTTTTTTAATCTTTTATTTTACTTTATTGTTGGAGTTTCCCAACATGTACAAATTAATGGATTTAATTAGTCATTATACAATGACTGATTAATTAACATCGATATAATTACACCAACAGTAAAATCGGGCTTAATTAATAAATTCTGATGAACTATGAGAATACAATTCCAGAAAATTAAGCACGATAAAATTCAGGCTTAAAACAGAAGCAAGAATGGATTAATATTGTGATGAATTAACTCTAAGGGTTAGTAAAACTGATGAAGTATTATAATTTTCAAAGTGAAAGTCTAAGTTTGAATCTTTATTACACTTATAAAACTTTGACTTATATGATATAATGATTATTAGTTTGGTTATTGTAGTTATAAAAAAATATATATATTGTAATGAATCTTCTTAGATTGAGCATCTGGTCTTTAACTGATTGGATGTGTGTCTGTGTATATATATACACATTCAAGAAGGAAAGTTTTCAGTTTCATCACTCATTCATTCACTCTTTATATCTTGTGAAAATAATCTTCATATTGATCATTTCATATATGAAATTAGTTTTATTAGATTAGAGTTTTTAGGTAATATATCTAAAATAATTTTAAATTTAAAATAAAATAATATTTGATTATATAAATATATATTCTCTATTATTTAATGAAATATTTAAAATTAAGTTACTGTTTAAGATTCAATTTTTTAATTAGAAGACTTGTTGAATTACCACTATAATTTAATTATGTTATTATTCTGCCGACATCACCAATTACCCACATTTGATTAATTTACTGACTTAGGGATGATAATGAGAACATTTTCTTCGCTACAACAAAAAATAGAGTTGGAATATATTAATAAGTTTACCAAAATTCAAATTCGTTTTACCCACCCAACCTTTCATTCTATATTCTACGTTGGCGAAAGGACTATTTTCCACCCAAGTTTTAGTGTATTCTCAAAAACAAACCTACAATATTTTAAAAACTCAAATACCACTCATAGATCATAAACTTAACCAAAATCATTAATTATAAAGATAAAATCATTATTTTATTACTAATAATAAAATAAATAAAATAATATCTTATTTTTCCTCCTTGGTTTGAAAAACTAATAATTTCTCTATGATTATGTTTCAAAAAATTTATTTTTCCCCCCTAGGGTTTAAAAAACAAATCTTGTTAACTATTCGACAAATGACAGCCTCCTTCATCATCCAGACAATGAAGGCATCATTTTTTGTCGTTTAGACAATGCTTTGTCATCTTTCATAATAGTGGGTGGTCGTCCTTTGTGACCGAATCTGGAAGACAAATAAAAAATGTTTGTCATTGGCTAGAATAGTGGTAGCCAAAGAAGAAAAATAAACTCTCAAAGTAAAATATTAACTTTTTAAACTTTAAGAATAAAAATAAAATATTAGTTTTTAAAATCTAAGAAGGAAAATGATATTTAATTTTAGAGTTTTAGAGTTTAGTGATAAAATAACAATTTTATCTTTATTTATAACTGAAAATTTTAACAGAAATTAGTGCATAATAAATATTTAGATTTTTGAAATGTTGTAGATATATTTTTTAGAATACGCTAAAACTTAAGAGAGGGATAGTCCTTTTGCCTTTTACTTTCACCCAACTAACTGGAGACTGGGGCGTGCAATCAAATCATGTTGAAAATCTGACTACAATAACTAATTTTGTTTTTATTGATAATTGATATTTCAGGCACCTTATATAAATTTGCTCACTCGTCTCCCAAACAATTATACATATTAATGTAAGTTATCCACATGAACCAGTGAACAAATTGAAGGGAAATTTTGACAACATCATCAACCATTTCTACTTCTGTTAGTATAATTTGGTATTTATTTGTTAATATAAGATAGTGGTCAACACAGACATTGATTGTTATTATTGGGTACTTGGGCCTAAACTTGTAGCAATAAATACGGCCCAGAAGAATAAATACGGTTTAATCACACAAAACCCAGAAGAAATTGTGCAAAGTTTTGGACTTTCTGGGCCTTATTCTATGTTGAAAATATGAACAAATTATTCATATTTTGTCTACTTTGATCATTATCAAGGAACAAAAATTTCTCCCCAAATCACACATCCTGTGAAGGAAAATAACACACAAGAGGTTTAATTTAAATTTTACAATGTACAATGTGTGGGGTTTTTGTTGATTTACCATATGGGCCTCATTGAAATTTTACCACAAGGGGCGCAAGGGGGGGCTTATGATATATACTACCGTATGGGACCTTTTTAAAATTTTGCCGTACAGGCACAAAGGGCTTATTAACATTATACAATATGTGATGTGGGTTTTTTTTAATAGTTTTCATACATGGGTCCTATTTAAATTTTACCATGTAGGACATGTGGGGGCTTATAAAAATTGTGTATTTTGGCTATTTCCTTTATCTAACCATTCATTGTAACATCTCCTTTTAATCGAATGCCCTTTAAGTATTTTCAAGGGATGAACTTAAAAGATTCACATCTATATTGAGAGTAATCTAAAACTTTTTGGAAACATAAAATCTACATATTTCTTAAACAACACTCAATTTGCATCCATATACAAATTGAATCTTTTATTTTAAAAACATCAACTAAAATATTAATTTACTTAAAAACATATTGTCTTGCAATAGAAACATAATAAGATGTTCTCAAATAAATAAAACTTTTGTTCATGAAATCAGACTTTCGTGCAAAAATGAAACATTAGTCATTATTCTCTCAAAACAATTCTTTAAAATCTTCCCCTCAGTTGCACCATCCTGACCAAATTCTTTCGCCATCACTCACCTATTACTTGTAAAACATGGGAGACAGTGGAATGAGTGCTATTCACTTTATAAGTGGTTGGTCATTTAAAGATCTCTATCGTCATAATTTTTCATACAACTTAATCATATCATTCATCACATCTTGAGTTACATAATCTCATTTAACATGATCTAATGACTCTCTAGATAAATGCAATGCATAGATGGAATAAATTTTCTTTAAAATGTTTCTTTTTCTTTTTTAAACGTCTCTGTCGATCGGATTAGGCTGATACATAGACCTAAAATCATAGTCATGTTGAGCAGTTGCATAATCTCACTCTTATAGACATTTTGCAATAAACTCTGGTGGATTGTTGTACTCCATTGTCTCATTGTAGGCGTGTGCATGATGATGCTCAAATGGATTCTTCCCTTGTAGCCACCCATGATGAAAACGTTAAAACTCTCTTTGAGCAAAACACAATCTTATGCAAAACATTTACATAAACGTAGTTCTCTCTTTCTTATGCACACGTCGAACACATAACTCTTAAAAAACATGCAACATTGTTTTCATATATTTTTAACTTTGCCTGTACTCTACTAGACTTGATACTTAAAAAATCTTCCACACCATATCATAATCATTATCTAGCATGCCATAACCCTCGTGCATGCAAGAATCTCTCATCGTAATGTTTGGATTTTCAGTGCAAAATATAAGATTTGGATTCCATATTATAAAATATGAGTTTCTAGTGTGAGGTTTATATGACCTTAGGCTTCCCAATATCAAAAGCAAGCTATTGAGATGCAATTCTCCTAAGTTTCATATCACATAAGAATGATACACGTCTTAATAGGGGTAATCTTACATGCAAATGGTAATATCAACTTAGCATGCTTATGTGAATCTTGAACATGTTTAAAGTCTATCATAAATATGCCATTGTCCCATATCTCTTGCATAAATATCCTATGTACATGCATACATATCTTATCTTAAATAAATTTTTAGTGGAATCAGGTTTGGGCAAAAACTCTGCCCAAAAAGTTTTTAGGGTCAGGCTAAATAGTCTATGTTCTAGCTAAAGTCCAACAGAGCCAAAATTTGTATAAATAGAATAACAAAACTGATGAAAGGCATGATTTTATGCAAGTCTATGTTCCTTCGTCACCCAAATAACTCCTTTCTATGCAAATCCAAATTCAATTCAATCAAAATCCATTAACCCCTAAATTCGTCAACATTCACCTGCTCATTCATTGACGAGACTTTTGATGTGTTTTTTGCTAGTTACTAGGTAGTTGATGATTAACTTGATGGTAATTGTGGCGTTTTATTATTATTTTTTTTTTTTCTGCTCATTGCGTAAGTTTTAGGCTATTGGGTAAGTTTGATGATTTGCTGTTCTAAATATTCTTTACTTTGTAAGTTTCGAGGCAGCTGGTATGCTATTTCTTATTGTGTAAGTCAGTGGACAATAAAGTTTCGAAGCTGGCTTATCCATTTGCTTTTCTCTAGTCAAAGGTGTCTCAATTTATTTTCTTGCTTGTTCCTTCCTTCATTTGGTTTTAGCTTCCTTGAATTCTACAAATAAGATAAACAATAATCTTAAATACTTTATACCACCTCATTCTTTATATATTGCTCACATCCAAAAGTCTTGATGTGTTGTCAAATGAGATGGATTCTCAAATTAATTTCTTGGTTGGAGTTGTAAATGAAGAAGCAGCTTAACTTCTGTTTAAGAAGATGGCAGGCGATTCTATTGAAGACAGTTCTTTACAATCTGTAGCAATGGTTGTGGTCGAGGCATGTGCTAGTTTGCCCATTGCCATTGTGACAATAGCACGGGCATTTAAGAAACAAGAGTGTATTTGAATGGAAGGATGCCTTGCTATAACTGAAAACTTCTTCTTCAGAAGACTTTGAAGGAATGAAAGCAGCGGTTTACTCAATTATTTAGCCCCTTGAAATTCTAGGACAAACAAGAAGCATATGTTATAAACTCATAGTACTCCAGGTTATTTTCTTTTGACTTCTTGGATTTTCCTTTTTTTTTTTTGTATATTTGGTATTATTTTTTGGCCCTATCTTTGATGTGTTGGAAATTTTGAATAGAATAAAATGTTAGACCTAGTTCAGCCTGAATTATACTTAAAACCCGAAATATTTGTATAAATCATATTTGAACATCACAAATAAAACTTGAATGGGTTTATCTAAAGCTTGAGCTTAAAAAAATTTAGATTTAAGCTTCAACATATCAAACCCAATATCAGGGTCATTTTCCTCCATTTAAAATAATCAATTTTCAAGAAAAATAAATTATAAAATCAGTAAAGTAGTTGATAACAATGTTTTTAAAATTGGACTGAACTAATTAATCAATTGTTAGATCGATGAGCTATTTAAATAAATATTCAAAATAATACTCAAACTATCCAGTTGGGTGGAAC
Organism: Mangifera indica; assembly: GCF_011075055.1. Classification (NCBI taxonomy): domain Eukaryota; kingdom Viridiplantae; phylum Streptophyta; class Magnoliopsida; order Sapindales; family Anacardiaceae; genus Mangifera; species Mangifera indica. Next base: position 20,245,899 of record NC_058137.1, on the reverse strand, counting down.
GCTTAACAATCTATCTAGTTATTGTCATGACAGGAAGTCCTCTGCAAAGCCATTCAAACTGAAAAAAGAAAAAAAAATATTTTGTCAATCTTTTTCCAAAATGTTCCAGTTAACAACTTCCCCAGAGACTCCTCATTACCATTTGTTGGGTGGCTACCCTGATGTTGTAATTTATTTAATTTTTTAATAATGATAGTTGTATTTAAATAATGGACTAGTATAGTTCATTGTTTACACATGATAGTATTAAATTTAATTCACTAAAATACAAAAATACAAAAGTTAATCCAGTCAGTGTGGCATGCCAAAGGCACCCAAATATCTATCCGGTCAGTGAATAACTTAAAAAATTTAAAATATTCAACTTTTTACTCTTTATTTATGTAACTGTAGAAGATATTATAGATTTTTTTATTAAAAATGTCATTTGGATGGACTAAATTTGGCAAAAGGACTATTTCGCACCTCAGTTTTCATGTTAAAAAAAAAATTACACACCCAGTAATATTTTAAAAGTCTAAATATCTACTTATGAATTAACTTTAGTTATAATTTTTTATTATAGATAAAGATAAAATCGTTATTTTACCATTAAACTTTAAAACCCTAAAAATTTATATAATTTTCCTCATTTAGTTTAGAAAATTAACAATTTTTCATCAAGATTAAACTTTGAAAAATTATATTTCTCCCCTTAGGTTTTTTCTTCCATCTCCTTCTTCTCATGTTATTTCCACCATTGGTCGACCTTCCCATCATCTTCTTCTCATGTGGTCATTGCTCCTACCAAACCAATTTCGTCAAACGAAGACAAACCGTCTTCATCCGATAAATAGACAAAGACAATTAATCATCTTCGTCCCCTCAGTCAGACAAAGACGATGTCTGACTAATGAATCAGTATTAGAAGAATTTTTTGATGTCGATCCATCAACTAGACGAAAATGATTTGTCTTTGCTCGGTTAAAGAAACGAAGATGACAAATCATATTCATCTCTTCATTAGACAAAGACAATTTATTTTCATCAGACGAAATTGGTCTAGTGGAAATATTGATGGTAGGAGAAAAAGAAGGTGAGAAGGCTAGTCGACAGCGGGAAAGGCATCCGATTGTTGGAGATAGAAGAAAAAACTTAAAGGGGAAATATAGTTTTTTAAAGTTTAATTACGAGGAAAAATTGTTAAATTTTTAAACTAAAAGTTAAAAATGATATAAATTTTTAAGGTTTTTAGATTTAGTGATAAAATAATTATTTTATCTTTATTTTTAACAAAAACTAATTTATAAATAAATATTTAAATTTATAAAATTTTATGAATATAAAATTATCTTTGTATTAATATTTAGGTGATAAATAATCCTTCGGCCACTAAATTTTTTTATCCCATAATACTGAAAGTAAGCTCAAAAAATTCAACAGTTAGACCAAGTAATTGACTGATCACCCTGATCTCCGTTTTATTTCCCCAAAGCCTGTTCCGCCACACCCAGAAAAATGAACAGCGATGATGGACCATGAATTTACAATTTTGGGCTTCCGTTTCAACTGGGCTTACAATTGGTGGTCCAAGTTTTATTTTGTTAGGAGAATATTCCTCAATCTTCCGCATGTAGCCCCCCTGTTTCTTTGACCAGTGAATGATTCTTTCTAATAATTCAAGAACTAGCAATTTGTCTTAACAAATTTGCTCTATTTCTCTCTTTTTTTTAAAAATAATTCTGCCCCAAATTTAATTTACCTTGCTACAATATTAAACCCTAACAAGTGAAGAAGACATAATACTTGTGAGGTTAGGCAAAGTAGATGAAGATTTCTTTGATTTTCTTAATAGAAGCAGTCCAAAACTCCTTGTAATGCCTATTCACAAAACCAGATTTAGTGGGTCATTGACACGTTATACATTCGTAAAGCATATGCTCATGTGATGTGTTTAAGCCTTCAAATTAGATTTAACACCAACTCAACTATGTTCAATTATAGAGATGAAAGGAAACCATATGAACCCTAATAAAATAAAATACCCATTACCTACTTAAATAATATTAGGCTTCCAGTCTGTAATCTACTCAAAACTTCAAAATAGAAAGGCCAAAAGACTTATTCCCACCTAAGGTTTAATATATTTTCAAACTTTCGTCTGTAAAGTTTTAGAAATGAAAATACCTATTTGTCATCTAATTTTTATTAAAATCTACATCATTTAGCAAAAAAATAACATTTTATCTGTTTTTTTATTTTAGTTTTGAAAACTAATAATTTCTCTCCAATTTCGTATGTTTTAATTTTAAAAAATAACATTTTTTCCTCTAGCTCTAGAGTTTCATATTTTTCAAGTTTATATTTTGCGGTCATCCCCCAAACTTTTTGAAGCGTTTATTTCTCCCATAAAGTTTCAGTTAATTGCCCTTCTTTTGGCCAACACCTCCCTTTGTCTCCAGCTACCTCTCTTCATTCAAGCCGCCGTCATCGAAGAAGTCACACCAAGATAATTGTTTTATGTTAATTGTGTCGTCCTAACAAAAAAGAGACAATTTCCAAATCTTTAACCACGAAAAGAAGAGATGAAAAGATAATTTCCAAATCTTTGGCCCCATTTTAGATCTTCGACCACCAAATGAAGAGACGAGCATTATCTAGATAACAAAGACATCATACAAATGATACTTTGTCTGAATTTGTTGAATCTAGAGGAAATTATTGTATCGACGAGTTTCGTGATTGAAGAGATGAAAAAACAGAAATGATTTAAAATAAAAAGAAGAGATCACTGACGTTTAAGAGATGAAAAAAATTGTAAGTTTAAAAAAAATATATAATGTTTTAAAACTAAAAAAATTTAAATAAAAATAAATTTATTAATTTTTAAAATAAATTATATAAATTTTTAATGTTATTATTAAAATAATAATTTTATTTTTTTATTTAATGAAAAATTTTAATAAAATTTAATTCTTAAGTGAAAATTAACCTATAAAAATTTGGGATTACGCCTGCCCTTGGGTCGGAACAAGTCTGGTGGCCAAAGAAAAATCCCTAATTCACTCTAATCAATTTCACTTCAATGTCAGTAAAATGACTAATTTTGAATATCGACTCAACTCCCAACACCAAAGGAATTTTAAAACCATAAAAAACAGAGAGGTGGCCAGATGCACACGTTTCCCGTGGCAACGTGTCCAGAGGTTATTGGTTGAAGACAGAAAAAGAAAGGCCCAGTCAAAATAAAAGACCAGAAAGCCCAGGCATAGGCGCCCGAGGCGTACAGTCAAAGCAAAAATAAAACTGTCACGGTCAAATGCTTAGGCTGGCAACTTTAACTAAATTTTATTTTATTACAAAACTAAACATAAAAGTGGGGGTCCACCTCGGTCTTTGCATCAATTTTTTTAGTAATTTAACACAATTTTAAAAATTAAAAAAAGTCTGAAAATATTCGAATGGTTAAATCGAGAAGGAGATTGTAGGTATGCTTTTAAGTAATACGTGTGGATGGCTCGTACCCAGTTGTTGTGTGCCCGTGGGGGTTTGGGCTGGGGTTTGGTTTTGATGTGAAATTACGTGCAGGTAACCTTTCTTTTATGTGAAAAGACCAAAGGGTCCTTTTTTATTTTACTTGTTTTTAAAGTAATATCCATTTAATTTAATTATTACTTTTATTATTTTCCGTTGAGGTTTTTCGTGCAAAACGCCCCAAAAGAAGTAAGCAGTAAGAGATAGAAAGGCTTTGCAGCGGTTCATGGCTTTTAATGATAATTTCATGTTTTTTTTATATATATTATTTATTTATATTTATATTTTTTTTCTCAAATTTTGAGCCCTGTTGTTGGATTTAGATTAGAATTCAAAGATTGCATTATTCATTCAGTCACTTTATGGTTTGCTTGTAGTACTAGTGCTACACTTTGTTTTCTGTTCATCTTTGAGTGGTCAAGTTTCATTTCCACTATTTCTTCTATTTGCTTTTACAATCTTTATCGTGTATTTTTGGTGAAGCTTCATCAACAAGTGAAAGAAGCCTGTTTCTGATCCGTGCTATCATTGTGGAAATGAGTCTTTTGACCACTGAATAAAAGCAAATGAACATTAGATTTTTATTCAAGAAAGAGGCCAGTTCTAGGAGTAGCATTCTTGCTCTTTGTAATGTGTCTTGAGGGTTCCTATCACCGGTCTCATTTTGAGTGCTGAATTTCTTTTCTTTTCTGCTGCTTCGAAAGTTTGGTTTTTTTTTTTTTTTTTAACTCTTAGAGGGTTGTGAAAGATGCCTATGTTTCAGCAGCCCACAAAGAGGGATGAGGTTGTGAGTGGTGATGGGCAGGTCCTAGATTTGGACACTGCTGTAAAAGATGGGGTTTTGGGTGGTGTTGATGGTGCTGTTATTGGTGGTTGTGGTGCTGAGAAGTTGGATCTGAAGAAGATAATTGAAGAGCTTGATTTGGCTGATGTACCTCCGGTGTTTATATGCCCTATCTCCCTTGAGCCAATGCAAGACCCTGTCACACTTTCCACCGGCCAAACTTACGAGAGGTGCAACATTCTAAAATGGTTCAGTCTAAGCCGTTATACTTGCCCTACTACAATGCAAGAGCTCTGGGATGATTCGATTACTCCTAATAACACCCTTCGCCAATTGATTCTAACTTGGTTCTCGCAAAAGTATTTGCTCATGAAAAAGAGATCCGAGGATGTGCAGGGCAGGGCAAGTGAGCTCGTTGAGACATTGAAGAAAGTCAAGGGTCAAGCAAGAGTTCAAGCCTTGAAGGAGCTGCAACAAGTTGTGGCAGCTCATGCCAGTGCTAGAAAGACTGTGGTTGATGAAGGTGGGGTTGCTGTAATCTCCTCCTTGTTAGGTCCATTTACCTCTCATGTTGTTGGCTCTGAGGTAATTGGAATTCTTGTGAATTTGACTCTTGATTCTGAGTCCAAAACCAACTTGATGCAGCCCGCCAAGTTTTCATTGGTGGTTGATATGTTGAATGAGGGGTCCATTGAGACTAAGATTAACTGCACACAATTGATTGGAAAATTGATGGAGGCGAAGGATTTTCGTCCAGAGGTTGTGTCAAGCCATAGTCTTTTGGTGGGGTTGATGAGGCTGGTGAAAAACAAGAGGCATAGCAGTGGAGTTTTACCTGGACTAGGCCTACTTAGGTCAATATGTTTGCATAAAGAAGTTAGGAAATTGATTGTCAGCATTGCAGCCGTTCCTCAATTGGTTGATTTGTTGCCGTCTCTTGAACCTGAATGTTTGGAGTTAGCACTTAGTATTTTGGAAGAACTTTCAAGTATACCAGAAGGAAGATTGGCTTTGAAGGATTGTGCAAACACAATACCGAATATGGTGAGGCTGTTAATGAGAGTTTCTGAGAGTTGTACTCAGTATGCATTGTCAATCTTATGGTCCGTTTGCAAACTTGCTCATGAAGAATGCTCAACCATTGCCGTGGATGCGGGCCTAGCTGCAAAGCTGCTTCTTGTCATACAAAGTGGTTGCAATCCTGTATTGAAGCAAAGGTCTGCAGAGCTACTGAAGCTGTGTAGTCTAAACTACACAGATACCATTTTCATTTCTAAGTGCAAGCTCACAAAGACTATACAATGAGTGGAACAATATTATTCTTGTTGTCTTACACACCATCATTGGAGGCAAGGTCTGATGGGTTTGACGATGTGATCTTCAGCTAAGAAGTGTAAATAGTGGTTGCTCTCCTGTATATTCTTAATCAATTTAATTCAAGTTATGGAATACGCAGAAGCATACTATCCTGTGGTGGATTCACATCAATTGGTCATTAGCCGGTTCTAGATAAACCCATCAAGAAGTTCTGTAAATTGTTAGATTTTTGTGAATTTGTGTTGCAATTGTAAGTCGAGGAATTGATTTTTTTCTCCCTAGCTTATAGTTTCCGGGAGGAGGTGGAGGGCGGCGGCGCTAAAATCTTCCTTCTGTTGCAGTGGGAGTGTTGACCTTATACCCCACAAATGTAGAGGCTGCCGGAGTGCCCTTTGGCCTCAAATTCTCAATTCAATGTACAAGTAATGAAATTGGGTACCTTCTTATTGTCTAATCTATGAAGTAATTGTTTTTCATTTTACTTGTAAGTCTTGATATTCTTGCTTTAAAGATGGTAACTGTGGCGCATGGGAAAGAAAAAGCGATAATTTTTTGGCCTTTGCTTGGAAGATTCGCTAAGCAATTTCTAGAGCAGTAAGACCGTGGACTCCTGGAGGCATAGTGTACTTTGGTTTAACCCTTTGCGGGGAAGAGTTGAGGACAAGACCTCTTTGGTTACCTCACCCTCAATCACTCTTTCAAATGAAAAGATAGAAAAGTCGGATGGCACTCAACCTCTTCCAATTTCTGAGGGCAGCATCGGCAATTGCACAGGACCACCACCATGTGAAAAACACTGCCTTTTTCCTGTGTTCAAAACTTAGACTAAGACGCCTGTAAAATATAATTTAAACGGTAAAAAAAAAGATTTTATGTATAAAAAAATATGAATTTAAGTTTCTTATGATGGTATTTTAAAATTAAATTTTTAATTTATTTGATATAGTAGTTATAAAGTTAATCATTGAACTTGAGATATAAGAGTTGTCGGGTAGCTTCAACAATTTCACAAAACCACTACCATGTGAAAAACATTGCCTTTTTTTCCTGTATTCAAAACAAAAGTTAAGATAAGGTAGTTTCAGTTACAAAAAGTCAGATTCAATTAAATGTAAACATTAATTCAAGTCTTCATGTATAAAATGGGTGGTCACTAGACTCGAGCTGACCAATTTCGATCACTCTGAAGTTTTACTTGTTCAATACAGTTGGTTTGACCTAGAAAAAATAATTCGATTCGGATAAGATTTCTCAATACCCAAAAATCACAAGCCAAGATAAATTTAAAAAATTAGGGATAGGAAGCTTGTATGGTGCATATTTCCCTGGACATAAACACAACATTAAATGCAATGAGTAGATTATTTTTTACCAAGGGAGGAATTACTGTGTTGTAGTAGTGAAGCATTCATCTGAGGAAACAACTTTGTTTGAATATTGGTGGGGCTTCAAAGTTGCCCTACAGTGAAGACCAAACACTGGCTGCACATTCATGGCTTTGGCTTCTACTGCACCTTTTGTAACCTAGTCCAATTTCTTCATTTTCAATAATTATTAAATTTAACATGGAGAAAGCAAAACAAACCAACCTTCCTTTGAAAACTTGCTTGCCCTTTAAAGGGAGCCCGCATCTTTATTATGAAATCGGACCTACTTTCAACTATGTTTTTTATATTTAATTTTTCCCTCCATTATAATGACTGAACATGTGCCTCATAAATCCCTTTACCCTTTAAGATATAGCTCGTGTTTTCAATAATATTGTAACTTTCTTTATTTCTTTTTCTTTGTATTGAAAGTTGGTGGTGTTTCGACTAATAATGTTTAGCTAAATTAGGGAGGTAACGAGCCGTGGAGTGGCTTTTGTGCTATAATTATAGCCCAATTTAACATGTACTCCGAAATTAAAACGTGCTTGATGAATTGGGTAAAAGAAGCTGTGAATAAAAAAAGAGAAGAGAAAAATGATTCCTCCTCAGTGCGGCCTGTTATAGTGTAGCTTACACCTTTGACTAATGAAAACTGATGGTGGCATTATTTGCTTGTCAACCTTCAAGAACAAGCAAAACCTCCTGTTTCCCTGCTGCCAATAAGTTTTTTTCTTTTTTTCTTGAATGAAACTGTTTTTTTTTTATCGAATCAATCATATCAAAACCTTGAATTTATACCCCACAACTATGAGTTAACTGTATGGGGGCATTTGGTTTGATTGAAGTTTAATAAAAATTACTCTGATAATCTATTTTTTATTATTTATATTATTTTATTTGATTTATAAATAATAAAATATTTCGTCAATCTTTTATTAACAATGGTAATATAGTAGATAATATAAGGGGTACTCTAATTATTACATTTATCTTAAGTATTAAAAAATTATGAAAATACTATTGATTTTATTATAATTATATTTTTTTGGGATAAAAATAATCATACTTTCAATTAATATAACAAATAACATAAAGAAATATTTTAAAATAATTCAACTTAAAAATATTTAAGTAAATTAATATATTAATATTTTTTTATTATTTTTATTCAAATATAATAATTATTTATAATTATCAATTTTTATTAAACATAGTAATAATTATATCTAATAATCTTTAAAATAATCTATTTTTAAGATAATTTTTTTAATTTTTATAATAAAATATTATTCAAACCAAACCCTACAATTCTGGATGCTTTTGTGTTGACAACTGCTGATCATAATGAAAATTCTAAAAATTGAAAAAAAAAAAAAAATGTGTAATTTCTGACTTTGAGGGCGATTCATGCAGTGGAAGGCAGGCCCATTTTGGTTCAGTAATGTTTTTGAATGGAGCCCATTGAATGGTCGCTTTCTATCTTTGAAACCTGAGCCCAACCATATTATTATATTTTAAGAAATAAATATTTTGTAAATAATAGGAGGATTATTGTATGGTTAAATCGAAATATCTTTTAATTTTAAAAATAAAAATAAAAATAAAATATTATGATATTAAGGTAAATTAAAACATGAATATTTTGTCAAAACATCGTATTTGTTTGGGTTTGCTAATTTATTGGGAAAGAAAATATTAATTATTGAATTGTTTGACTGTTATGTGAAGTGACAGTAACTAACTATAAATAATAACACTTCACGGGAAACTTGTTATTTCAAAGTTGAAAACGCACCAACTCTTGAAACTGTTACATTCGGGTCTGGGTCATTTGTTATAGCGGGTCAAATAAATTTTAAAATTAAGTATATAAAATGAAAGATTCTTTTATTAAATTCAAGTTCAAGAGAAATGTTGCTCTGAGTCCTGACTATTGTAGTACCATAGAACAAAAGTAAAAGAAATGAAGGGATAGTTTGAAAGGCATATTTTTTATATACATATTTTTTTTGAGTAAATAATTAGATATATAGATAAAGTGTTATTATATAATTAAATGAATTTAAATTGGTCAAAAGATATATTCCCACCCAAGGTTCAGTGAAATCGTAAACTTTCACTTATTAATTTACAAAAACTTATATATTTATCATTCGTTTAAAAATTACTATTAAGGATAAGGGTTTAAAATGTTATTTAATAAAAATATTTAAAAAATAAAAAATAAAAATTTATCATATTTCTTCCTAAGTTTAAAAATTTATCAATTTTATCTCACACCAAGTTTGAAAAATGCCCATGTCCTCTTAGGGTTTTTGTTTTCCTTCTCTAGCAACAACTTTGTTGACTGACAGTTGAGTTTCCTAGCCATTCTCTTCTTCAATCGACAGTCGACGATTTCAAATAAATTGACGCGCGATGACAATGAAGATCGAGAGATACTCAGGATCGATGTCTCTGTCTGAAGAAGAATCTTTGCTGCACTCTCGAGCGACGAGGCTTTGATTCATCTAAAATCATCAATTGTTGGTCAGAGAAGAGGATGGGTGGGAAGGCCGATTGTCAACAGGCGAAGTTGTCATCGGAGAAGAAGAATAAAAACCCTAGGGAGAATAATCATTTTTTAAACTTTAGATGTAGAGAATTTATTGGATTTTTAAACTTAATAAAGAAATTATGATAAATTTTTAGTTTTTTTAAATATTTTTATAAAATAATAATTTTATTTTTAACTCTAATAATAAATTTTAACATAATAGTAAATATAAATTTTTGAAAGTTAACAAATAAGATTTAAGAGTTTCACTAAACCTTGAATAAAAATAAATATTTTAACCTTTTAAATTAAATAAAAAATAATACTCAATTATCGTATTATCTATATATCAAATTTTATCTTCAAACTTCTGTTCATATAATATATGCTATATTTTAATAAGAAAAAGGACTTAGTCAAACAATTCATGCGAAAATCTCCGAGTGAATGGATCAGGAGAGTTTGGAGACGTCACGTGTTTCATGATGTGTTTCATGATCCTGGCCTAATTTTTGCTCAGATGTACAAAATTGACTGTTTCAAATATGTCTTTTTTTTGCTTTTGAATCATCCGCTCACCATGTAAATCAGCGTTTTTCAAATCTGATCGGTCAATTTATTTGACCCATTAAATCATAAATCAATTTATAATTTAATATAATTTTATAATCCCATTCAATCTTATATATAAATATTAAAATATTTAAAATAATATTTGATATTATTTAAAAAATATATAATAATTTGATAAAAGATTAACCCAATTAATTATTTGATTGAATTCATAAAACTAGAAATATTTAGTTCGTTGCACATGAACTTGTATACATAGTGATAAAATAAGAAACTCTGTTTCTTGGGAACCTAAACACAACAAACACTGTGCCTAGTACATTGAAAAACCTCGATCCAACTTTAATTATTAACGAATAATCAAAGATGGCATAAGGTCAATTTTTCATCTAAGTTTTAGTTTAAATTTAAAATTATATTTATAATAGATAAAAAATTCAAATACTTATCCATAAATTAACTGTTATCCAAATTTTCAGTTAGAAATATAGAAAAAATTATTATTTTATTCATAAACCTTAAAACCTAAAAACTTTATATCATTTTTCTTCTTAGTTTATAAAACTCACATTTATCCTCGATAATTAAACTTTGAAAATTTTACTTTCTTCCTCTTTCCATGTTCCATCTTTGGTGGCTTAGAGAACTAACTGATGATAAAAAAGAAGTAAAAGTTTTCTTCGATGAAGAATGACCCTTCGTTGTCCAAATCGAAAAAACTTAACGAAGGATGACATTTCATCGTCCTTCATTATCATGTTTAGACGGGTTGTCCTTCGTCGTCTTTCTAGCCAAATTTGGAAGATAGGTGGAAAGCGCCAATCATCTATCAGAATGATGGTAGTCAAAGAAAGAAACAAACCCTATGAGTGAAATTTAAACTTTTCAAACTTTGACAATAAGTTAAAATTTAGTTTTTAAACCCTTGTGGGGGCGGGGGAGGGGGGAATGATATAAATTTCAAAGTTTTAGAGTTTATAGGTAAAATAATAATTTTTCCCCTGCTCCTAACTGAAAATTTGGATGACAATTAATCCATGAGTAAGTATTTGAGTTTTTCAATCTGTTGTATATATAGGAAAAAACAAATAATAAAAAACTAACATTATCATAATAAAAGGTGACATACACCATATAACCACTCAACAATAAACCAAATTCATATAAATCACTTCTATTATATTTTGATTAAGCACCTAGAGAAATTTAAATTATTTCCTAGTTTAAAAAGAATAAGTACTTTAACCAAAATTCGTCGAATATTTAGAGTATATTGGGTTTTATATAGTATAAGATTCGACCACCTTACAAAACTTATTTGTTTATGTGTATCCCTTTTACTTCAACTCTTGTGTTGTTGCCTACATAAATCCAACTCACCTCTTTTGAAATTCGACAGAAATCTATTAAAGGTCGTTTGTCATGACATACTTGGTCGGAGGCTTTTGAGTCCATAATCTAGATAGGATAATACTCAGTTAATTACATAGTACTGAAAACTAAAGTTTCATCACTTTATGTAAAATGAGACAATATCATTTCAGTTTCATTCATTTATAAGCGAACTAACTCTTGTTGCTTTTGTCTCTTCTTCTAGTACATTTGCTATTCTGTTGTTTTAAATTCTTGTTCTTTAACCCTTGTACGACCTCTTTCCCTTACTCAGACTTAAGCTATTTACTTATAAATAACTTTTGAAACTCAACTCTGCAACGTATGCATAAGTATTTGCTCAAAAGTACTTGTCCTCTAGTTCAATGTGGTGAGAATTTTCAATAAAAATCTTTATATTCTCATTGTGGGTCATATGCACATTCATACGCTCCTACTTTTGGGAAAAAATCATTCTATTATATGAACCTATTATTCATTTGTCAAGTTGTGATTCGTTGACTTTAATTATATATGATGTTATATCAAATTTAATGATTAACTACCTTCATTTAGGCACTACAGTTCCTCCAAATTTTTTTATTAAAACCATACTAATGACATCTGCAATTGAACATTACTAGTGCTTATATATTAAATCGTTATTCATGGAATTGCTCAAGATATCATATGAAATGAGTTTTGGCTTTTTACATATGTGATATGCGTTCATATCACGTTTATGTAGGTATTACATAGGTTTCTATCCCTCAGTTAACAACGACTTTATCATAACCTAATTTACAATCTCCAAAGTTTTTTGCTCATTTAAGATATTGTGCATCTTTAAATGTCACACATTATAATTATCCTTATTCAATTTTATTTTCATTCGAATAAGTCATCATGTTCTAAAATGTTATGATTAATTAGATCACAAAGATATATCAAACACAAATGTTAATCAATGTAACCAAATACACATCAATTGTCACAATTATGCATTTAAATTTAAAATATTTCATATTAGACATAATCGAAAGTTCGCTATGTTCCCAATCATCTTCCATGACTCAAATACTTAATATTTTAAAATTCAATCCAATTTCACCAATATTAATTCTAGATGCGAATTTCACTAAGTTCTATCAATATCAAAATTCTCATATTTGACAATTATATAATATGTGATATAACAAATACATCATTTATTATGACTAGGACCATTTCATGAAACTTTATCATTCTTAGAATCACTTTATCCATAATAAAATCTCTATAAAATTTGCAATAGGTCAAATATCTCGCATGTTATGAATTTTGGGAATAACGTCGAAGCGATGAATTTCTTCTTGTACATTACTATGCGTCACTTTTTAGCAAACTATAATGTATCCACTTAGTCCAAAAAATTTTCGTATTCTTGTCCTAAACAAGATCATTTATTATAGAGGCTAATGGTCATGTATGAATATGATTAGACTATATATATCTCTTTTTCAATTAAAAAAGTATGACTTATTTTTAAGTCTAAATCTTAATTGTATATATATAGTCTTTACATGCGCCATTAGATTATTATATGATCACATCTTATACTTATTATGATGGTCCCTGGTTAACAAACTTGTTTGAGTTAGAAACATGTGTTTTGAAATATTGATATATGTTTTTATGAGTTGGAATAAGGTATTACATCCCTTTATACGTCATCAGACCTACATAATTATCCCACATGCAAATCCGAACATCACACAACTGCCATGTATCGAAAAATAGGTTTTACGTGCCAAAACGCATTGAAAGCAATAGCTCACACACTGTCACGTGCCAAAATGTGGTCCTACACTTCTTTATGCATCAGGACAATGTCATATGTGCCTCCATGGGTTAAAATAGTATATGCATGTGCGTTCACGCATTGGGAGAAGTCTTTCACGCATTGGTGGACCTGTTATTGACTATTGACTATCATTGACTAATCACTATTAATTGGTCAACCGATGACTAGTCAAACTTTGACCATTGACTGATCAAATGACTAGGGTGGGCATTGACCGATTGTGCTTCAATCCGATTAACCATGGGTTGACTTGTTGATCAACAGGTTTGGACAACCTATTGACCAAACCGATTGGGCAATCAAATTTTTTCAACTTGATTACAACTCGAATCTATGCTATGAACCCTAATTTTCATTTGATTCAATTGGTCGTCTTCTGGTAATGAAACTATAGGGCTTTTGCAACTCTCATGTTGACCATCCTACTCAGACCAATGATAGCCGCCAACATCGTTGGAATCTAGTGATATGATGACAAGAATATAGTTTGGGTCTCAGGTTTTCAATGATTCTAGCAAATTTTAATGCGATTTCAATCTCAATCATGTAACATAATTCTAGGATACAATATAATATGTTTCTAACAGTCAATTTCATGTGTAATTTGACCGAATTCAATTCAAGTTCAAAAACAAATTTTAACAAAATTTTCAATTAAAATTCACAAAATCCAGAATTTAATTTCACATAATATATTACATATACACAACCTATGCTTTGATGCCAATATTAGAAATTTTAAAGTATGTCAAATTGAATTTTGTAAAATTTTATAAAGTGTAAAATGTACTCGGATTCTAAATTTTGTTCGCGTTAATCGAATGTGCTTTGAGGATTGATGTTAGTATTTTTCCATGACTTCATTTGCATGTGTCTTGGTTTATGGGGAAGAGAAAAGATTAAAAACAAATATTTCTGTTTCATTTTTGCGTTTATCATTCGGGGAAGGAGGCAGTGTCCAACTGCTCTCCATCTCTTTTCTAACCGCTTATCAGTAATATAGCAATTAAATCAAATCAACCTATTATGGATAGAGCTATACCCAATAATGAAAAACTCAAGAATGGACATATGATATTATTTTAGTATCAAAATCAGAAGATATTGGCAGTTTATAATTGCTTAGTTCGGTCAAACAATGGCACTCTCGTGACTTTTTGAGGGCGCATGAAATGGATCTATCGCCATTAAGAGGCGGCTGGTCTTACTTTGGGCAGCTGGCCTTTGTTTTTTCTCGCAAATTTTTTTTTTTTCTTTTATGGCGCGTTTTCTTTTAGTCTCCGTGTGTTCCCTATTGCACTAATGATTTCATGTCTTCATCAGTTGATCAATGGCAAAAGAAAATTATGGAGAAAATATTAAAATAATCAAGGGGATGGTCAAAAATTCAGCACTTGACTTTCCTTTTGCAGAAGTCGACTCTCGCTCATCCACGGCTACTATTCATGAAATTCCTGTGACTTCTCTCCACGGCTTCATCGTGCAGTCGTTGGGCTTCTACTTCTACACCCTATATAAAGCAGTTTTATAAGGACTATAATGTCACGTTGCAACAAAACTCTCAAACCATGGAGGCTTACAATTGTTCTTCTTCATCTGCATACTCACAGTCACAGCAGGACTCGGGAGATAAAGTAGAGTACGTGAAAGCATCAAACTGTTATCAATCATCGCTTCATGCGGTGCGCAAGGCTCCATTAAAGCCATGGAAGAAACCAATAGCTCCAGTGCCACCAGCTGGACCAAAAGTGTACAAAGTGGATCCTGTGAACTTCCGGGAGCTGGTTCAGAGGCTGACTGGTGCGTCGGAGTGCCAGTTGCAGCGTCTCAAAAGGGTGGCTCCACCTCCACTGAATGTGACGCCAATCTCATGTCATAGTAGAGAGAACTATGCAGCTGCCCCCCTGCAGTTGCTTCCTTCGCCAGCAAAAACTCCATTGACTGCTCTTTACACAGAGTTGATGGCTGAAATATCAGATCCCAAACCCCAACAGTTACCGGATTGTGGGATGGAATCCAATTCACTTGGATTGAGTTTGTCACCATCTTCGCACAGCTGGTGTACTTTCCCTCTTTTGAGCCCAGGAACTTTTTCCAGTTTGGATCAAAGCACAGTTCTCTAGCTCTTTCAGAAATGTTGCTTCTACTGCTATATGTATTTCTTTTTTTTTCTTTTTTAGTTTGTTGGTAAGGGTTGATCCGTATCAAAACATCCAAACCCTCAAACCCATACCCTAAAATAAAAAATAAATTTATATATTTATACAAATTATATAAATTTATTTTTACAATTTGAAATGATAATTTCTGATTAAATGATATGATTATTTATTTTTTCTCTCTACATATTTAATCAAATAAAATAGATTGAAAATAGGGCAATAATGAAGAGTATAAAATACAATTCATCTATATATATATACAGAGAATATTACGTCATGTTACAAATCTAGTTAAGTTGAAACAGGCTCAATATAAAGTTTCGACATAAAAGCAGAGAATAAGAGAAATGGTTAGGCAATTCGGATCAAAACAATAGCATTTTTGTGAACCAATATTTGAAAGTACACGAGGTTTGACTCTGCCCCTGTTGATCCTAATAGTTCCTTAGCTGTGACATATGCAAGAGAAGCTGCGTCTGCCCAAACCAGTGATACCACTGGTCATGATCCACAGGGGATGTTCTGGGTAGTTTTCTCTTATCAGCTCCAGGGAACTCCTGATGTTCTCATTAGGCTTTCTTCCATTGGCCAAACTTCATCTTGTCACATTTTATGGAAGCAAATGTCATTGGTATTTGAATACAGCAGAAATGCAATACAAAAAAATAGTTTAAGTAGTAAAAGAGTGAGATTTCAACTATAAAAGTAAATGTTCGAATCCTTTTTCATGATACTTCAAGAATAAACTTTTAATTTGTTTGATGCAGTGGAAAAAAAAATGCCAACCAGATTTTCTCTATTTAGAAAATAGCTTTTGTGAATGAGAACCAATCCATTTGAGCAGCATCTGGAGCTTTAGAAAAAATACAGAAAAAAGGAACCCAATAAGTAAAGAACTCTCTTTAGAAGTGTCAGAACATTCAAGGAATTCTGTGCTGAGAATTATAGAGAGAAGTAGGCTGAAAAGGTGTCTACTGAAAATTGATTTGGATTGTAATTCTTGGCAGGGTCATGGGTTACTGAAGGCTCACAAATAGAAACAAGGAACTAGCTTCTTCCCGAGAGGAAATTACTTCAAAGCTTGGCTAGAGAAGCTCAACAATGATAATGGCAATTTCATTAGCTTTTCTCAATGTGATGCTGAGTTAGTTAGACCCATCATTGTTCCTCAGGGAACAAATGTTGACGATCGGAGACTTCTAGTTGAAACTATTATCAACATGAGAGCAACAACTTTGAAAGCAGCACCAATTATGCTGAATTGCCGATTGCTTGGCTTAGCATAGATAGAGCATAGCGCTGATTTGTACTAGAATCAAAGGATCAGATCTAGGCGAAGTTTCAAAAAGCTCTTTTGAGATTTACATAATCTAAATTTTCCATCCAACTTTTCCAAGCTGACAAAGCACTATTCTTCTGTAAGTCAGCAAAATTTGTAGAGGAAACAGGGTTAATTACTCTGTAAGTGAGCATGGTTGGGCTTAGAGGGGCTTCCTTTTCACACATGAAATACAGAAATAGAGAAGTCTTCGAGAATCTGTGCTTCTATTAACGAAATGAAGGAAGATTGTGAGACATGGCCTCTGGATAGCGATGGTAAGATTTTTTACAAATTGCTTTTCAATAATATCACCAAATCTCCAACTTCCCCTCTTTTTGATCCATCAAGAGTGATTTAGAAATCTGAAGTCCCGCACAAGGTAAGGGAGTTAACTTGTTCTATAGCTCTTAATAAAGTTAGCACAAATTACATTATCCGAAAGCGTAGACTTACCTTTTCGTCATCTTGTAGTAGGTGCATTTTGTACAAAAACAACTATGTTAAGTGCAGACCACCTCTTCGATCTGCCGTGTTGCTCTTAGTTTATGGATTTTCTTGTTGAGGAATTCAATCTTTCCAACACAGTATCTTCTCCATGTGTTACTGCTATAGTTTTGAGCATTGTGTTTCTTAAATATGGCAATGAGTTAGATTAGGTTGTATCCAACATAGCTTGTTATATTTTACCCATAGGTCGTGCAGTGCCATAGCTCACTAATGGTGGGTCGTGCAATGCCATGACCCTTGGATTGTGTCTTTATAAATCCTTATCGGGTTGACCCGTCAAAATATATATATTTCTTTAATATTAATATTTTTTATTTTTTAGATTATTTTAGTTTTTTGCAGGCCGACCCGCAGCCAGAACTTAAGGCCTTGCAAAGTCTATGGGTTTGACATGGTCTATAATTTTATGGATTGTATTCTCGTGGGTTAGGTTAAAATTGAGGTGAAGTAGTGCCACGGGCGGCCCAACTCTTTTGATAATGCTTATGCTTCTATGATGACTCTCCAGACTTTTCGAATGGAAAAAAATAAATAATTTCTGAAGATATTATTGGAGAAGAAGTTTCCTTCAGTAGGATACAAAGTAAAAAATTGGCCTCTCTATGAGCCTGTGCCTCCCCAGAGTTGTCTCTTTTTCATCATTAGGAAGTTTCGTTCTAGTTGGATGATTGGCTTATTATTATATATTAATAAAATTCTTCGGGTATCCAAGCAACAACAATTAAATTAAGAGGTGCAGGCGCCACATAAAACTATTTTTCTCAAAAAAAAAAAAAAAAAAAAAAAACATAAACAGCTTAAAAAGAGAAAAGCAAAGTAGTAACAAAGTGAGTGTAAAGAGCTTACTCATGATCAGGAAAATCCACGATACCAACTTTTGTTCACAAACAGATAATTTATTAGTTTGAGTCTTTCCCTGGGTTACATAATTCAATTAAAAACTAAATTTAACAGACAAAACTAAAAAAAATTACAAAGGAAACAAACACCTGATTTTTTTGAGTGTGTGGCAATGTTTGAAGCAATAAATTGAAACTATTAAAAATATATATGACATTAGAGTTTTAACATAATTCAATCTGATAATTAAAATACCTATATCTATAGTGTTTTTATAAGTTTTAATGTAGTATGAGAATGATATATTTTATCTTTATTATTCTATCTCGTCTTCTCTCTCTCATTTCTCTTTTCTTTCTTTCATTTTTCTCTCTCTCCATAACACTTTTTTCTAGACAAATACCTTGTGAAGAGAATATGTATATAACAAGGCATGTTAACATGCTTTACGAAAATCATGTCATTTCAAATTCTCAATGTAACGAAAAATAAACTTATATAATAAATTGGGTATGAAAAAAAAAAATCTTATTAGCGTTGGTGAGTTGGATAAGGCACCGTCAACATAGGTTTCTATATAAGGGACTTCAAGGAAAGAGATATGACTTTGATTGTAACCTTACACCCAAAATATGGATTGTCAAATGCATCAACCCTCAAAGTTTATCGGCACAAGTGATTTGTCTGAAGTTGAGGAGTGGCTTGAGGTGGTTGAAGGTGCAATGTCCTTATTCCATATAATTGATAGGTCAAGTATGTTAACTACATTCTCAAGGTCGATGTTCGAGTGTAGTGATGGATGACCACCAAGACGGTTAATGTGGCAGAGATCACTTGGGAAGACTTTAGAAATTCTTTTGTTGCAAAATATAAGATCGTAGATATAACTTGCTTGTTGGCTCAAGAGTTTATCAATATACACCAAGGAAACAATACATTTGTTAGACCCACTCCCGAGATGGTGAGCATAACATAGATTTGGATGAAAAAAATTCATTCATGAGCTCAACTAAAGATTGTACGAGATGTGACGATAAGAGCCCAACCTTTCTAGACTAATTGTGAGGCATTAAGCAAAGTCTTTGGATTTAAAATCTTTGTTAAAAAGATCTCACATGAGTAAGCACCAATGGCAACAATGGGTAATTATGGTCAGAGGAGCCAACTTTAGGCAAAGAGATTTGATAAGGGCAAGAGGTTGTTCTAGACTAAGGGAAAGAAAAACTAGAAGGACAACAAGAAACAACTGAAGAATGATACCCTAACTTATAAAAAATGCGGGAGACAATAAAAGGGTGAATGCTTAAGCAAACATGGATTATGCTTAAGATATGGACGACTTAGACACATAGCCAAAAATTGTCCACTAGCCCCTACTAGAGTAGAGACCATAGGTTGGGGTATAAATGTCAAGGTCTACACAATTGCTCAAGGACAAGCAAATGTCAGCTCGTTCGTAATTATCGGCTAGTTAATATTCTCTGATTCACTTTTATATGTTTTAATTGACTTAGGGTGCTATATATTGTTTTATAACACATAGCATAGTGGAGAGACTAGGGTTGCATCTAGTTATAGTTGCCTAGAAAGTAAGGATACAGTTTCCTAATGGGGATTCGATTATTAGCGACAATATGCTTATGAGTCAGACCGTGGTTATGAAGGACATACAAATGATGGTAGATCTAATTGTGAATCCTTATATGGAGGTCTTATATAATCTGACAAACTTAAAACATATTTTACCATTCATAAGAAATATGCCCCTCACAGTCTAATTCTATCGAGCCACTCAAGTTTGGCTCTTGAGTTAAGCCAAGCTCAAGCTTGAAGTTGGTTGGTTTGATGTACTTGCAAAATCATGACTCAGTTTGAATAAACTATCAAAAAAACCCTTTGTAGTTTTGAATCTTGATTTACATCCCTAATTTTGCCTTTTACTTGGAATATATGAATAATTGAAAAATATATAAATTATGATATTTTAAAAATTAAAAAGTTTAAATAAAATTTTTTGAACTAAACTCAAACTAAGCTCAAGTCATCTATTTTTGTTTTGAGCTTAAGTTTGAGTGAAAATCTTATTAGTTTGACGAGCTCCAACTTGAACTATCTTTTATTGTAATTTACCTGAGCCCCAACTAAACACCGCTCAACTCGCTCGTCTCAACTACACCTTTATTCAGATGATCAAATAATCATCTTCTGCAATGTTTATCTAACCTTTAATTATTTGGAAGGGAGATTAAAAATGAAAAAAAAGGAAGAAGTTAACCGTTACAGTGAATTTGATTTGTGTTTAATAAATTTTAAAAGCTACATTATAATTCAAAATTTATTTTTACAATAACATTTTAAAAACATTTAACTCAAAAAAATATTAAAAAATTTAAATTCTTTATCAACCATAACCTTAACGTGTAATTATTTAGATAATAAAAAATAAATAATTATCCAAAAATATAGAATATGTCATACTCATTACCTTAACTTTGAATTTATTTATTTTTAGTAGAAAAAGAAAATAACCAAAACTCTAAATTAAATTAAAACTAATCCACAAAACTCATTTTCATGGAAAGAGTGTAACAATTTTTTTTCCCTTTTTCAAAATAATTCAAAGTGAAAATATCAAACATTATCCTATATCTCTTCCTTGTTTGCTTCGATTGTTGTGACTCCAAGCCCAGAGCAAAACACCAGATACGACGCCGTTGCCCCATCTTTTTCCTGCCTGCCGCCTAGTAATTGGAAGTTGGAACTGAGGCAGCGGTGACATTTTTCACTTAGACGCAAACATGTCATGGCTAGCTAGATCCATCGCCAACTCTCTCAAACTCGAAGACGACTTCGAAGACAATCGCTTACCGAACACCGACGCAGACGCCACCAATCCTAAGCCGGAAGATTCACAATCCGATCAAAATCAAAACCAATCAACTGCCGATACTCCACGCGGAGTCAAAGGAGACCTCACCGAACTCACCAAATCTTTCTCCCGCCAATTATGGGGCGTCGCCTCCTTCCTCGCTCCTCCTCCTCCTCCTTCTCCTCCTCCTCAACAACAACCTGAAATGTCCGATCAAAACAAGTCGTCCGATGAATTCTCAGATCCAGATGTTGCGGGTGAGGATGTTATTGAGGGGATCAAGAGCGATTTCGCCGAGATTAGCGGCAAATTCAGGACCGGAATCTCGATGTTGTCGAACAACATTAATGTTTCGGAGATCACGAAAATGGCGTCCAATTTGCTGCAGTTTGCATCTGAAATGGAACCGACTGGAGCCGTCGGTGTGACTGAAGAAGTTTTGCTGTTTGCTAGAAACATCGCTATGCATCCCGAGACTTGGCTCGATTTTCCAGCTCCTGATGATGAATATTTTGATGGTACAATTCCTTCTCAATTATTGTTTACTGTTTGAAAATTGACATCTTAATATCATGTTGAACTGAGTGGAATTAGCGGATTCAGGTTCCTATGTTGGTTATGAATTTATGTGAATTGGCATCTACCTATATGGATTCGATGGTTTTGTGCAGTATGGTTTGTGCATTTTGCCTTGTGATTGAAAGATTGGAACATAAGATACGAGACACAAATTTAGTTGCTGTGTACGGTATTGTAATGTTCGACTATATAGCGTTGGCTACTAATCAAACTTGACTTTTTTCTTTTTTTCATTTTATTTCAGCCGCAACCATCCTTATTTACCTTTTCTATTAATATTCAGTACGTGAAGTTGGAAACTCCTCATCTTTTATTTCTATGTTGGTTTGGATTGAAATAAAAACCTGTTCATTTATCTTTATCAATTCATTTGGATTTTTTTATCTACCATCTTTTTTAACTTGAATGGAAAGCACAATATGTAATTGCTTTTTTTTATTGGGTGTGTTTAAATGTACACATTGGATGGAGTGAAGTAAGGATTTTCGCAGCTTCCTGGCCATTATGAAGCTACATTGTATATGTGAAGAACCTTGTGAAATCAGTTATATCATATTCATATATTTATGCATGTTTGCCTGTTTATTGTTGGTTGGGTTTGCTATGAAGCACTCTGTTTTTTTGTTGTTATTTATCTCTTAAATAAATGAATCAAATTAATCAAGCATTCTTATAATGCATTTTATTCTTCAGATTTTGACATGTCTGACACCCAACAAGAGCATGCTTTGGCTGTTGAACGTCTTGCACCAAGTTTAGCTGCTCTTAGGATTGAACTTTGTCCAGGGCACATGAGTGAGGCTTGCTTCTGGAAGATATATTTTATACTTTTGCACCCTCGACTAAATAAAGATGATGCCGAACTTTTGTCAACTCCCCAAGTAAGTTGCCTTTTGTTCAAAAACTGTTTCATTTTTTGCAATTGCTTAATTCCTGTAGGACTAAATGATGCATATAATGTTGAATTGTTATCTATTGATGCATAATATAAGGCTCTGTTTTATGTTGCATACTGAAGAAGACACTTTTGGAAAACCTTTTTAATCCCATTTATGAGGTGTTTTGTGGTGATTGGTTGTGACTATTGATTAAAATATCATGGAATTATCTGAAAAGGCATTCAATAGGGGAATGAATTTATGAGATCTATAACGTGTAGATTACTGACTAACCTACTTTTATGGTAGTGCTCTTGCTGTGTTCAAACTCTCTTCCTCGCATTTACCATCAAACAATGCCAGTATAATGTTTTTTTTGCATTGACGATCATGTTACTCTAAGAGATATATGTATTTTCCCTTGACATCTCTACTTTCTTTTCTATGTTTTGATTAATAATCTTGTTTGCTCATCTGCTTGTCATTCTCCACATACACAAACTTTCTTCCTATTTCAAGAATCTTAGATTGATTTCCTTATGACTAAGATGTAGCAAGGAGCACCTTTTTTTATTAATGCCCCCAACAAACAAATTTTAACATATATTGGTAGATAGGGGGGCCTATAGTTTGTTGTTTTCTACTTCTGGAATAGTTGATGCTGAAGATCATTCATAATCTTCATTTATTCTTTGGATAAATTTTGACTAGTAGGTTTTTTGATTAAGTAGGAAGAAAATGAGGGATGTGAGTGAGAAGTAGAAAGAATTCATAGTAAAATTTGGGCATCTTTTTATGTGAAGAAAATAATTATTCTAGTAATGATTAGAATGTCTTACATTTAAGAACAACTTTCTTATATACATATTGGAGCGAAAAATGAGAAAATAATTTTCCCTTTATTAGTTAGTAGTGCTATCACAACTTTTGTGCTTCTTTTATTGATACAACTTTTTACGTTCTCTTTCACATGAACTTTTGTTGATGTGGGAACTTCTTTCAATTGCATTCTTCTTTTCTCATCATAAAACTTTCCTTTCAATATCTACTTGTGGGTTTTGACCTTTTCTTGCAATTGCATTTTGATAGAAAACTGCACAAATCAACCCAAATACTCCAATATAAACAATGTTGGCAACAAAAGGTGTCGATTTCTCCCAAGACTGTAACCTCTCAATTAGTCAAAGAATGCCCAAAACCTTATACAATATTTTTTCCCTTCCTTTTATTTAGTTGCCTCCTTTTATTATTCTAATATCCTAATCCTATTTGTATCTTCATCAATTATTAATTATTATCTTATCAAATATTACCCTAATTAATTGTTATCTCAACTAATATTATATTAATTGATAGTATAATTAATTAGTACAATAATTAATTAGGATAATATTTGGTTGGATAATAATTAATATTGGAAGATAATAATTAATATTTCATGAATATTATAGTAGGATATTAAAAAAATAAAAGGATGTAATTGAATGGAGGGAGAAAAAAAGGAAAATACTGTTTAAGGTTGTCTTTGGTTGATTTGGGGGTTACAACTGTAGGAGGAGCTGATACCTCTTATTATTAGCATTGTTCATATTGAAACATTTGGGTTGAATTGTATAAGTTTCTATATCATAAGGTAAACATGTTCTTCAATGTTAAAAAGGCCTGCTTATTTTTCCATTAGCCCAATTGTTGCTAGTGATTAGAAAAGTCAACCCCATGTCGTCTTTCATCGATAGAAATGTCACTTTGACATTGTTTGCCTTAAGCATAATCTAAATTGCCTCAAATCCCAACCTAACGACCCCTATCTCATTAGATGCAACATCTTACATTGCCAAGAATGCACTAAAACTCCAAATCTAGCCTCAATCTCGTGTCTCCCTTAAATTTTAACATCACCCTAGCCTTTTTTATGTTTTCCTACTTTCCATCATTTTCCAATATATGTCCGAATCTTACTACTCTAATACCACTTTGATAGGAATCTATACCAATCAACCCAAACTCTCCAATATGAAAAATGTTGGGAACAGGAGGTGTCATCCTTTCTTAAGGTTGTAGTCTCCCAATCAACCAAAAGTTGCTCAAAATCTTATACAATATTTCTTTTTTTTTTTTCCTCCCGCCATCTAGTTGCCTCCTTTTATTCTTTTGACATCTTAATCATATCTTAATTTTTATCAAATATTAATTGTTATCTTTAAATAATAATTATTATCTTATTAAATATTATCCTAATCAATATTTTCATAATTAATTATGATAGTTTAACTAAGGATAATAATTAATTACGATAATGTTCAACTTTTGGTTTATTAAAAGGCTACAACCTTGTGAGGAGTTGACAATTTTTATTGTCAACATTGTTTTTATTGGAGTGTTAGAGTTGATTTGTGTAGGTTTCTATCAAATTAGTATTAGAGCAATGAAATCTAAGTATGGGTTGGAAAAGGATGGAGAATAAAGTACATGTAAAGAATATTATGGAGGCTGTGAAGGAGAAGTTAAAAGCCATGGAATTCAGGTTGAATAATGTGTTTAGTAGATTTGAGACAATTAAAGGGTGCTTGAAGGAATGGAAGGTGTTGCTTCTGTTACCACCATCGCCATGGTTTGAGGAGGAAGTTGTAAAAAGGGGGTGATTGAGGAAGACATAAAAATGTTCAAGGTGACGTCAGAATTTGGTAGAGATGATGAGATGGAGGTTGGGTTTGGAGTTCTTGGTGTGTTCTTGATGATGGAGGATGTTAGATTTAGTGAGAACAGGATAATACAACCTAGTTGGGTTATCAAAATGGGTGTGTTTAAAAAAAAAAAGAGGACCTTCCAATTTTCCCACTTTGAGTACAAGATGGTTGGCAAGTAATGTTAGGATTAGGATAATAATTAATTAGAATACTCTTTTTTGGATATTAATTGAGGTTACATGCAGACCATTCAGATGGGCATGCAACAAGCACATGATAGGCCGAGACAAGCGCACACGCAGATACAAAAATGTGCAGACTGGTTCAAACAAAAAATCTAACTTGTGGGCTTTGCATTTTTTGAGGGTTTGAAGGCCCAAAATATGACTAGCTAAGCATAAAAAAAGTGGCCTAGACCCAGACTAAGTCAAAGAAAAGATGACACTCCCCAATTGTGCAAGAAACATCTCATTAAACTCAAAGTGCACATCAAGTAAGGACATAGTGACAGGAGAATGTACTAAATAAGGAGGTTGGATAATCCTTGAAGTCAGGTGACAACTTTCCATGAAAACACATATTCTATGATATATAAAAGTGTCTAGGATAGTGCTTAAGTGATTGGGGCTATCAACCACACTTGTCACAAGGCTGTATGTTGATATGAAATTTGCGTCTTATGATGACACTAAGTCTTACACTCAGTTAGCCTACTCGAACACACAAAGAAATGTAGAATATATCATGTTCAATATACGGGGAAAGTACTAAACCTTTTTATCAATTCAAAATGATTTTACAAAGGCTTCCTACAGGGAGTGTTGACAATGATTTTTCCACACTTCCTTGCCTTACACAACCCTCAATTTATAGGCATTATGTGTGGTTGACAACTCTAACCACTTCGGCATTATCCTAGACACTTTAATACATTATGGGACATGTATTTTAATGGAAAATTACCACTTGACTTTAAGGATTATCGAGCCTCCATGCTCAACACGTTCTCCTGCCACTATATCCTTATTTGGTACGCACTTTGGACTGGAAATATACTTCCACAAGTGGGGACTGTCACTTTCCTTTGACTTAGTCTATGTCTTTGCCACTTGTTTGATGCTTAGAATGACAAGTTTTGGGCCTTTAAGACTCCCAAAAATGCAAAGCCCACAAGTTGGTTTTTTTTCCTGGGCTAGGAGTGCATTTCCTTGCCTATGCGTGCACTAGGTGTGGCTTATTGTGCACACGCTTGTCACAGCCCATCTGAATGGTGTGTGCACCACTTATCTGAATGGTGTGTACACAGCTTGTCTGAGTGGTGTGCACACCTATCCACCTAGCCACCATTTTGTGCCTTTTTTTTTTCAGTCCCTTGTTTGAATTATGAATGCCCATTGTAGTTTTAATGTTTTCCAAGTCTCTTGAAGCCATTTGGAAATGTTGCTATGCATTTCCAACATATGGTGTCAACATGTTTGTGCCAGCTTACGCACAGGTGCGTGTCATGTATATTGGTTGCTGGCAAACCCACCCCTACTGGATGAAGTCAACATCCTCATTGGGAGAGTCTCTAAGTATGCTTTTACTTGATCTTTGAATTGTCATAGGTTCATGTCACGCTCCCATATTGTGCTAGCCTCATCTTCACCTTCTCATTATATTAGAAAGTCTGTGCAACAATTTCTCCTGTTGGCGCCTTGTGTTCTATGGTCTAGGATTCTTGCTATCCTCTTATTGACCACAGGAGGTGCCCATTGCACTTGTTGTCGCACGCTATCTCCATGATAAGGCTTTAAGAAGCTGACATGAAAAGTTAGATGAATTTTCATGCATTCGGGAAGTTGTAGTTGGTATGCCACATTTCCAACTCTCTTCACAACCTGGAATGGCCCGCCATACTTTTGCACCAGCCCTTTTTGGTACCTCCAATCTGTGATCTTCCAAATTTTACCACTTTGAGGACAAGGTGGTTTAAAAGGGACGGATAACGTTAAAATTAGGGTAATATAATATATGATAGGATAATAATTAATTAGGATAGTATTGGTTAGAATAATAATTATTTAGGAATGAGGATAATATTGATTAAGATAAAATATTTTATAGGATAATAATTAATATATGATGAGGATTAGAATAGGATTAGGATATTAGAAGAATAAAAGGAGACAACCGGATGAAGAGAGAAAAAGGAAAGATATTGTAGTAAGTTTTGGGTAAACTTTGGCTGATTGGAAGGCTACATCCTTGGGAGGAGTTAACACCTTTGATTGTCAGCATTGTTCCTATTTGAGAGTTTGGGTTGATTTGTGTAGTTTCATGTCACATTTGCTTAGAACTTTTCTTTTATACTAAAATCTTACTTTTACATAATTCCCATCTTCTAGACCTTTTTATATATATATGCAAGGAGGAAAATTGATTTAACTTGGTTTTAGGGTTGGGAGTGCTAACTATTTTGGTTTGAGATCCAATGTAAAGCTGTCTGTGATGTAGTAGACATGTGTTGTACAATAATTGCATAAATATAAAATAATAGGGACTAAAATAAAATAGATGAAGAGTAGAAAGGCTAAAATCTGTTCTTTTCTCATTCAATTGTCCCTTATTTAATTACAAAACTTGCAAAGAGAGGAATTTATATAGGATTTCCTAGTGGCCACTCAAACCAATCAATTTTTGCCATAAAGTGTTTTGATGTCACACATATATCAAACTAAACAAACTGCTGCCATCTTGTGGCATGTGTCTAAAATTGGTACTATGAACATGTATATATTGGTGACAGATCCACTTTATTTACGACACTTCCCCTAAATAAAATTTTGCCTATCATGCCATTGGTAGACATAGGCCATTTTTAGGCATCAGGTACAAAGTGACAACATTTTATTTAGTTTGCTACATGTGTGAGATCAAGCCAATTTGTGGCAAAATTTGATTAGTTAAGTGGCTGGCTGAAAACCATTGCATAAGAGGACCTTCAAACCAAATTTTTTTTTAAACATAGAATCAGTTTTAAATGCTTTTGTTTTTCACTTAAAGATAAGAATTAGAAGGATGAGAATGATTTTGTGTTTAAAAGAAGCTGCCTAATATTAACAAGAATAGGAAGCCTATTAATTTGAAGACAAAACAAATAAGAAGTTTTACTGTAAACAAATCAGGATGCATGTAACTTACCCAAAAAAAGGATGCATATGAAGGAAGTTTCTATATAACTAGAAGTGCATTTGTTATTGATTCTCATGTCAAGAAAAAGCACTGAAAGTGTAGTGGGGTGACTGACTGGAAAGTATGAAACATGATGTTTCGATTTTTACCTTCAAAATTGCAGGCACATAAGAAAGTTATGCTAATTTGTTGTGCTTTTTAATCATTGATTGGATTACTCTCTCTCTCTCTGAAAAAGTACTCCTCCCATGATTATTTGAATTTTCTGACCTTCCAATTAACTTAACAACCTGCAAATAAAGATTGAAGTGGATAAATTGATGAATAATACTAAGGAACTTTGCGAATAAGGGAATTGAACAATAATTTTAGGGACCATATCATCTCATCCATTTGACAGAGTGACTTTATATAACACATTAGGGTTAGATTGCAAAATCCCCTTTTTAAAATTTTGCTCATTAAAACCAACTAATAGTATCTTATGAAAACCTGATAATGTCTCTGGTAGGATCCCAACACATTATTCACTAAAAACAGTAAATAAACTCAAAACACACTAAAATAATAATGATTTTATTGATAGAAGGGGTTACAAATGGATAAATCGGACAATTCAAAGAGTCTGATGCCTCTCATTTTTTGCCATTCGCTGCATTAGAGACCTTCCATAATCAGTTCTAAGGCTACCAAAAATTCCTAATTCTTCTTCCTTACCCTTTGATAGCCCCAACTACCCATTTTTATAACATATAACCTAAGAAGCACGGAAACGCACGGCAGTGTGCGTTTCCATGAATCCGAAACGTTTCGGTTTCCGAAACGGCCCGAAACTGGTACGAAACGTTTCGGGGCCGTTTCGGTAATTTTAGATAAAAAAGGAAACGCGTTTCTTTACCAGAAACAGTTTCCTATGCTCCGTTTTTTTCCGTTGCAGAAAAGAGAAGAATTTTTGTCTTCTTGTTTTGAAACACTTGTCTGCTGATTTAAGCCTTTTATTATTTTTAGGGGCCAAGTGCCCACCGGAAGGAAGATTCTGAGGCGGGCTTCTTACTTCTTGGTACACTTACCTTCCCCCAGGAATTATTAGTAACTCCCCTTTCATCCAAAGCCACTGCTCAATCTTCCTTTTCTGATTGATTGAAAAAGGAAACACAAGCAAAAACTTTTGAGGCACAAGAAGCAAATATGGAATTGGGTAAAATTTCATGTGATTCTGAAAATAAATAACAAAAATAGTTTCCTATGCGGAATAGTTTTCTGGGCGTCTTCTTTTCTTTGTTGTCAATCTCCTGGGCGTCTTCTTCCTCTCTGAATAGTGGCTGGAAGAAAGAAAACTCTGTGAAAAAAGTGTGCGTTCCTCTGGGTCGGTTTGTCCTGATGTCACAGAGTTTTCCAGGAACGGAAACTGCTGGGACTGGAACTGTTTGGCTGTGACATCAGGACGAACGACCCAGAGGAAGTGTGCGTTTTATTGTATTTTTTATAAAAATTTTATATTTATAAAAAAAACCTTATATTTTTTATATTTACATGTTTCCCCACGTTTCCGTTTCCTATTTTTTTAAGAAAATACGTTTCCACGTTTCCGTTTCCACGTTTCTACGTTTCCACGTTTCCGTTTCCGTGCTACCTAGCATATAACCTATAAGATAAGAACAAGTGTCCCGTATCCTATCATTATCCTTCTCTTGAGAACCATTTTGTCCTTAATATAGGAGAATACGTTTTTTTACATATTTTTTATAATTTTTTCCTGCTGGATTTTTTTTCAATAAAATACTTCTTTTGTTTGTTTATTTTTGCTTCTGCCACCTGTGTAGAATAGGTTTCTTTCTTTTTCTTCACTTTTTTTTTCTTCTGCGAACTGCCTAACACATCTTTTTCCTTTTTTTTCTTCTTCCATATTCCAACTTCTTCCATCTCCGCCACTGCCCATTCTTCTCTTCATTTTTAAAATTTTTTTAGCCACTCTCCTAACGTCGATTCTTGCTTCCCTATCACCATACCATGTCGACTCATCTTCTTTTGCTGATGATTCACCTTTCTGTCAACCTCCACCATGACCCTTCGGCTTCTCTCTGTCATTTACCGGCAACTCTTCACCTTTTCAGTCGTAGTTGTTGTTGTGCCCTTTCACCTTTTTGGTGTCAATTTACCTTCCACCATTGTTTTGGGTCACCAATCTTTCCTCTAGCTGTGTCAATCTCACCTCCAATCATGATTTTTAAACTTTTCGACGACTTTACACCTTTTACTGACAATCCACCAACCTCCTTGACCCTCAATTTGTGGTTCCACTGTGACGTTGTTGCACTTTCCTATCTTCTTGGTGTTATTTCAGATTCTTCTTTTTTTTTTCTAATGACTCTTCATTTTTCCACCATTTTCTAGCACCGATTTGTCTCATGCGTCAAATCTTACTACTTTGATACCATTTTGTTAGGATCGTAGCCTATCATTCACCCAAAACAATAAATAAACTCAAAACACACTAAAATTCCTAATTCTTATTCCCATTTTTTAGCTATTCAAGGCATTAGAGATCTCCCACAATGTTGCGTACCTGACCTTGTGGAGTCGTCTTCTGCAGGAGCTAGGTCCTTCTGGAGACGAAATCAACTGCTGCGCACCTGTTACGTGTACTGTATTTATGTAAAGGGACTGTGTATTGCTAATTTGTGGAATGAATGTAATCGACGGAATTATATGAACCAATGGATTGTAATCAACGGCACTATATGAATAAATGAAATGACTGCTTTATTGAATGAAATAGTGTAGATTACAATGACTTATCGAAATGAATCAAGGAACCAAGAAAACCAGTACAACTAACACTGCCGTGCCAGTGAACCAATGACCTAGGCTTAAGCCCCCAAACCAAAACCTAACCAATTATATTTTTTCCCTGGATGCCCCATTCTCACAGCTTCCTTCTCCTTTTAACGCACAGCTCCATCGCTGAAGATCTGTCTCCTTCCTGATTGTATGCTCTTGATTTCTTTCCTTGCCTGTGTGATCTGCTCCTATGTTTATGGCCATGTGATCTGCTACTTCCTTGTTTACGTGTTTGCTCAGCTGTACTTCCAAGTTTGTGTGATGGTTATCCAGATTTGCTAAGTTTGTATGATGATTATCCAGAGTTGCCTTCTGAATTATAGTTGCTGGTGTTGCAATCCCCCTTTTGCCCTTCCTCTTATAAGTCTTGATTATTGGGGGTCTATCACACAATCAGCCTTAAGGTTGTCCAAAATTCCTAATTCTTCTTCTCTAACCTTTGATAACACTAACTACCCATTTTTATGATAAAATCTAGACTATAGGATAAGAACAAGTGTCCCCTATCCTATCAGGCTGTCAGCTAATTTTTAACTTGTTCTAATTTTTGTCACCTTATTTAGACCTTTGTTTTTCTAGCAGTTTCTTACAGATGGCTGTGCTTGCAGATAGTGGAAGCTAGAGCAATGTTAGCACATGTGTTAAAGAACAGAGCTGAGGCAAAGCCAGAATCATTTCAATCTGTAACTGGCTCAACTGATTCAATTAAAATTGATGAAAGTGGTTCTTGGTTAAGTGAAAGTGCTGAAACATCAACTGGCTCTAAATCTGAATCAACGCCCTCTAAGACATCTGCCTCTGATGCATCCCTTTCTGTAGCCACAGCTGAATTCGAAACAGAGAAGTTCTCAGTTCAAACTACTGAGATGCAGGTTGTTGACAAGTCCATTGTCAAGGAAGAGCCAGTGGACACCAAACATCAACATGAGGTATACAGTTCCTCTGCTGGAGTAGTTTCTGATGAGAAGTTTGAAGATTATGGCGATGATTGGTTGAACGAGGAAAGCTCAGAAGTGGTTGGTGTGAGTGGTTCCACAATGCATCTTGGAAATGATGAGGAGGTCTCCTTCAGTGATCTTGAGGAGGAAGATGAAGATGTGCCTGCTAATTATAAGAAACCAACATCTGGGTCCGATTCTTCAACAAAAGATTCACGAGATTGGGTTCAGCTTGGCAGAAGCTCTACTGATTCAGCTAAGGATGTTAATTCTGTTAGTGACAAACCTACCGGATCTCACCAGGTAAGTGCTCACAATCCCAAGAGTAAGGAATCCAATGACTGGCTTGATGTTGATGAAATCGATGAGCTGTGATATGCTATAGAGCCTATGGGGTTGTATGTATTGTGCA
Organism: Mangifera indica; assembly: GCF_011075055.1. Lineage (NCBI taxonomy): Eukaryota > Viridiplantae > Streptophyta > Magnoliopsida > Sapindales > Anacardiaceae > Mangifera > Mangifera indica. The sequence continues at coordinate 20,213,384 of NC_058137.1, read as the reverse complement.
TTATTCTTGCTAACTTCTTGTGTATAGATTGCATATTTGGTTCTTCTTTTAAAATGATGATATGGGTTCTGTATGTTTTGTAAATAAAGCCCTATCAAAATTGGACGATAAAGTGCACTTGAATTGTAACTCGATGGTATGAAAGTATGCCATGTTCATTTAAAAGTCAGACAGGAAACTGCATACTGTCAGATGTCATCAGCTCTGTCAAAGATGAAACATTTATAGAGAAAATTAAGCTGCTAAAATAAATAAAGGAATATATATAGATGGAGTTAGAAGCTGGAATATTTATTAAAATTTCTTACATGAGATATATAGTGTGTTCATATTCCGCAAAACATAAAGATTGTGTGACTTAACAAATTCAATGCTGTTCTACTATTGCCTCAAGTATTTAGGCTTGCGAATGTTTGGTTTTTATCATATGTGCTTGGAAGAAGGTTTTTTTTGTTTTTTTTTCATCATATACATTGATGATTTTGTGCTGTGAATTGGAGAGCAAACTTAGAATTGATAAAATGTCTTTCTTCAAGTTTATCTTTTACTTTAGCTGATTCATTCCAGCAACGCATGTAATGGAAATGACTGAGCCTAGGTGATTTGGTAAGGCGTAACATCATGAAATTACCTGAGATTCACCCACACGAAGTAAATGTAAGAAAAGAATAACTTAGATATAAATATTTAACCTGATGTTGACAGGCCTAGCACAGCCTGACCCCTAGGCATGGTGAACTGTGCCAGAGTTGGCTCGATGCGATCCTTTGCCATGTCTGACTTGATATAGACTAACATCACCAGTATTTAGAGCCAAATGTATGTTACCCAGTAAAACTCAATATATACCGTTGGGTTTTTTTTTTTTTTTTTGGGGTTAAAAAAAGATAAGGTAATATGAATTACTACTATGATATGAAGTTGAATTTGTGGTAATAGCTTATAAAGTATTTCATCTTTGAATACGTATTTATAAATTTGATAAAGATTATATAGGAGTTATGCAGACATTATGAACGAGAAACTTGAAATTAAATATAGAAAGACTAAATCTTCTTTTTTCTTAACTAGTTGACATATGTGCAGAGAGGTATCGAGAAGAGCATATTATGTAGATCCATTCATTACAACGAATACTAACAAAAGCACAATATAAACATGGGAACTCTTCATGGTCTAATGGGGCTGAAGTTGCTTGAAATGCGCTCTAGGTGAGACCACAACAAGCTTGCTAGCGAGACTCTTGACCTATTGTCTAATTTACCAGGGGATTCGTTCACCACCAAGACGGATCCTCCTATCTCTTGTCTTACTAATTCTATTGTGTGCGCATCTACCTCATGCCCTGAAGCATCCGTAACATGGAAAGACCCAATTGCTCTATCTTCATTTGTGCCTATCTCAGACCTCGACACTGACAGACCATTTTCGCGAAACAGCCTAGTGATGTCCGCCAGCAATCCCATTCGGTTCTTCGTGCTGATGTCCAGCCTCAAACCCTGCACAAAATAGTTAATAATATCAGCCAGTAGCCACAAGGCAATCTGTTTAGGTGGATATAATGTGAACTTACATGCGAGACTCTCCGTTCGACAGCGGCAATCAAGCATTTTGTCAGCTTTATCCTCTCGCTTTCTTTATCCAAAGTGCAGCCATCCTCGTGCCTTATAAAATACTCCTACCATTTCATAATTATACATAACAGAACATCAAAATCAACTCCATGTTAAAAATATTATGCAAAATGAGTGGAAAGACAAGTACCTGATCGGCGAAGGAGCCCTTGGAGCTAACAGCAGCATGGAATACTACATACTGCAGGTCAGTTAAAGCACATACAGTATCAAACAACAACTTGGGTCTATCTAAACATCTCACATTAACTACTGAGTATCCTTTCTCTTTACAATCTTCGATAAATACATGCGTCCGAATACACCCTTTCCAGTGGCCAACGCCCTTCTCACAACCCTGACACTGCTCGTAATCCTTGTCAGCATACATCAGCTGGTGGAGCCGCCTTTCGGTGTGGGTCCGGCCGGCCACCGGGTTGGTTAACCTAGCACTTCTCTTCTCCCCTTCCCTATGATGGGCAGCAACTACAATCTGTAGTTGCTCTTCTACATGCGCCAGCCTATCTGGGTTTGTAATTGGGCCACCGTCTAATCCATCTTCTATGTATAATATGCATGCTGATCTGGAGTTGTGGGTCCACGCCACGGCAGCAGTGACGTGGCATCCTAACTCATGAAGCACAGCTGATATTTCCGACATTAGACCCGGTCGGTCTGTCCCAGTTATCTCTAAGGCTGAGTTTTCAACTGAAACATGCCGTGGCCTCACATCTCTTTTCAGACGGGCTTGTAATTCTTTTGCGATCCCTTCTCTTCTATTAGTACATAGCGCCTGTCAGTGGCCATTTTACAAACCCTTAAACAAGATACTGATAGAAATGTTCAAAGGATTGACTTGAGCCCCCAATCACTAAGTCTCAACTGACCCAATAGTTAATTTTGGCTCAACTTCTGTTAATAATGGTATAATTAAAATAATATTATATATATCTAATTTAAATATATAAATTAAAATATAACTATACGTGTTATTATGTGATTGAGTGTTAATATTTTTTAATTCAAAATTTATTTAATCATATAATCATACATATCAAATATATCTATTTATGTATTTAAAAATATTTAAAATAAATTTGCATAATTTTATTGGCATAAATGGTGTTATGGAATAATTGAGAATGAGAGATACCTGCTGAATGTAAAGAATAAGAGTTTCATCAGAGATTTTGTTGTTGAGCTGGTCTGTGACGTGGAACACTGAGCGCCATGTAATCAAAACAAAAAGGCCCACATGAAATAGGGTCAGCATCATCGTGGGTGAGTCATGTGTAGCTCATAAAGTTACCACTAAACAAATACAACACATAAATAAATACTATTTCCTTTTCATTATGCAAAGAGATAAACAATCAACAACTCGTGTTGATTATGGAAGTATGACAGAAGAAAGCACTAACCATCCATGAACCAACCACCATCAGAGGAAATATATGATTTTGATATAACAAGGTCAAGATCTGTCAATACTTGAACCATCTCCAGCAATATCCCGCGCTTGTTTGCACTGTCAACCTGTTTACATATAGAACTCTTATTTAATTTTATCTTTCTTCTTTTAGGCTTCTGTAGACAAAAGGGAAGCTGATTCCTAGGACCCTACCAGTTGGTTATCTAAGTTGCCGGAGAAAAGTGGTTCCCTAGAAGGCATCAAAGGGGTTACATAGATGGCTTCAGCTTAACATTGCTACCATGCAACGCACTGGTTCTTCTGACATTAAAAATTAAAGTGAACATCAATAATCCTAACTTGCCTTCTTGTTTATACTTTACTTTATTTGTTTTCTGAAAACAACTGATTTCTATTGGCTTTCCACTCAGCTAATTAATCTATGGGGGAAGGGGAAATGTGTCGGCATTGATGCTTTTGTTCCATACTCAAAAAAGTTAACTATAAAATCATATACCATTAGTTTATTGATGCTAATGCTCATATGCTTAAGTAATTAATTATGGATAAGTTATTGTATTTTTCAGAGGTCTCACATAGTGGAATCTCCAACAGTGAATTAAATAATTGGATTATCCATATATTAAACCACCCAGTTTTGATGTGACTCATTTGTATACCTAATTGGATACTCAAAAAATGGTTTAAATAGCAAAGGGAGAAAGAAGCTTCATGTAATCTAATGTATATAATCAGCCGAAAGGATCACTATCTATCAGAATGACGTATTAGTACCAACCTTTACAAGAGTGCAGTCTGGGCAAGTTTCATTATCGATGCAAACCCTGCAATGCCACAACAGAAGCAAATTAAGTTGGAAGAGGAGAAGAAAAAGAACAAAAAAAACAAAGTGAATATGTAGTTAAGCGTTATGAATTTAGATATATGGACCTGGGCGGGTAAATTCTTTCGATGAGTGATTCGAACTCAGGATCGATGTAAGGCTTGTAAGGGATGATCTCCATGAATTGCTATTAACAGACGTTCGCTTTCATGCACAGTGTGGATGTAGTTTTGGTAAACGAAAACCAGGGGCCGCTGTATTTATGCAAAAGACCGACTTATTAGAATATTCAAAACACGAAAGACAGATAACCAAAACGTGTTTAAAAACGAGATAAGAGAGAGATTGGCGTCTAGCTTGTTTTTGAAGTTAATGTATTTTGACAGTTTGACATGAGATATATATATATACGTTAGAGTCAGAAATTCCCTTGGAAATTAAGGGTTTCTCTGAAGTTAGAAAGAAGACAAACAGCTGCAGAAAGAAGAATCTAATAAACAAATCCAATCTTTTAAAAAGAAATCAACGAACACGAATGTTTGTTCATCCAAAACCTATAAAAATAAAAAACAAGAAAGAAACAAAACTTACAACCGAAGGTTACAGTTGTATCACAACTACAAATACATAAACACCCAGATGAAAAAACTCACAGCACAGGCACGTTAATTTAAAAGTCTCCATGATTGTTGATAATATACAATATAAAAAATAATAAAAAGGGAAAATTCTGACCTGGTATTGAAATTGCAGGTAGGTTATTCGGAAATGAAGGAAGACGATGATGTGAGAAATGGGAAACGCGTAGGTAGAAGTTGCAAGTGGATAATATTCTAAGTTTAGAGGAATTCGATGGCAGCTGAAAGACAGAAGCGAAACAACTCTTCTCTTCCCAAACTTAAATCTTTTTTTGGCATCATTCAAAATACTTGAATCTTATCTTTCTCCTTCTACTTTTGTTTTTTCGAGAAAATAAACAACAATATTAATAAAAATTTCAGCTCTGTCTCATTCTCCACCAAAATTGTACGTCAAGGGCAATTTCATATAAATAAAAGTACTGTAAATAAGATTTACGATAACCCTATATAATCTATTTAATTGATAATCATAAGTTAAATCGGGTTTTATATTTAAATGCCACGTATGCAGTGGGTTTACACCTGGCGAATAATGCTTGATTACATGGTGCCAACGTGCGGCGGCCCGCTGCTGGAGTAAAGAACACTTGTTCATTGGGGGCGGTTGGATAATTTTATTGTTTTGAAGGAAACTGGAATTGAGTAGAATTTGGATTGGAGAATTGACATAGTCAAAAGGGCTGGAAACTAGGAACTGAAGAGATTTTTGAATGGACTGTGACTAATTTCTTCCACTTGAGAACAGCCGCGGGATATTGGCCATTGATTGATAAGATTATATCAATTATTAAGATTATACGTTTGGGAAGTAATTTATTAATAATTAATATTGTTTTTTAGTGACAAAACCGGAAATAAAATTTAGAAGGATAACATCAATATTCCTCAATTATTTTATTTATCAATAATATCTACAACAAGACACATATAAAAGATCAAAATAGTATAATGGTGGTGCCATTTTAAAAATCTATAAGAGTTATTATTTACATATTTATTAGTTGAAAATTTTGTTACACTTTTAACACATTCTTCATCAATACATAATATATGATATGAGAAGTTAGTCGTAAAGTCTGGATTCCCTTTTTCGCACCTTCAATTATCTATTCTATGCTTTTCTCTGTTTTTCTTGTTTCATCTCAAACTTATAATACAACATTACGATTATCTGTTGGTTGGTTTCCTATTTTAATTTAAAAATTTTATTGAATATTTATTTTCATAAACAAGTTATAAAAAAAAAAAAGTTTGTATGTGGAGACCACTTAGGAACACTTATTCGTCTTACTAATCATGCATATATACAAAACAAGTTGTAGGTGAGATTGAGATTGAGATTGATATGCATATAATTGAAGACAAAGGCATACACAAAATAATTTGCTACATGTTAACTATATCTTTGTAATATTAACATTCAAATTCACTTTACATGTGCAAAGTGCTAATAAATGAAAAAAAATTCACGTCACTCTACAACAAACAACATGAATACATGTGATGGCGCTAAGGATTCTGGTATGTTTATTCATGTATTTCACATAATTTCGTTGATATAATCTCCAAATTGATGAAAATTTTCCTTTGTTTTCTCTGTAATCAAACAGAAGAGTAAGGAAGCATCACATTCGATGTGGGGACTGCTCCTGTTGGTGTACTTTTTCAAACAAAACTAAATTTGAGAAAGTAAATATGGTATTCCTTCAAAATAATAAACAGATGATGAAATTGAGACCTGAATGAATAACTGAACATCAATATAAAATGGAGGTGGAGAGGAGAAGGGTTGACGAAGCTGTGGAGAAAATTGTGAGAAGCACGACAACCCTAATTTCGTCAGCGTTGTTCAATAAAAGTGGAAAGGTATTTGTGTTGTAAAATTGTAAATTAAAGTAAGAGGACAAGAGTAGAATTGGAAATACATGTAAACTCATGAAATTTTTTCAGAAGTCAAGAAGGGTCACTTAACCCTCCTTGGCGCTTGTTTCGTCTACTACTGCCAAAAATAGAGATTTAATTTTCAAAATTTTCATTGGGTTTTAGATTGTGTCAAGAAAACTTGTATATGATAAAAGTAAACAATAAAACTATGTGTACTTATTTTTGGTACATAAATATATACAAATTTATATATGTCATCATGTGATTGGATGATTTTGAATTAAGAATAAAACAATAACCAATCATATGATGACACATATGAGTAAGTATATATTTGTATACCCAAAATAGATACATATAATATTGCTCAAAAGTAAAACACTACCATGACCAGATTCATAGAGCCACGTTTAAATCAATTATAAGAATAAGCACGAGCAACCTGTCATGCAAATAGTTGTTACTCATTTAGAGAAAGCGAATTGCCGGCCACATTTTGTCCTTATCTCATGCCAATAAGAAAAAATAATAACTTCACATCAAATCAGAACTATATCATTACAATATCTCTAATATAATCAAATAGAAAAATAATCTTTTAATTTAAATTGAAGTCATAATCGATAAAATCATAACTCTTCATTTTTATTCTATAATACAAAACATTTTTTGAATGAAAGGGTAAATGGGCAAGCAGATTCTTAAAAAAACATATTCATCTTCTCTAGAGATTTCTTCAAAATAATATCATTTTTAAAACATCCTTCTTGTAAACAATACGTATGCTTGGTTAGAATTTTTTTTAAAGTTATCAATAACATAACCATTGACGTAGACTCTCAAAAAGCGAGTTGAATCATTTTAAAAAACTTTTTTGTGTCCAATCTATTCACTCTCATTTATTCTTATTTGTTTAACTCTAATTGTCACTATTGTAATCTTTCTTGCTTGAGACTCAAATTTATAACGCCTCAAACTTTCTATCTTCCATCAAAATCTCCTCTAGCAAATAGACAACAAGATGTTTTTGAATATAAGGTTCAAGTCCTATCTAACGTGTGACACACAATGAACCTATAATTGTTCCTTAGGGTAATAACATGTATTAAGTATATATCTTCACTTGTTGTCCAATAAATACTATTTACTTAATGCATATACCATGCTACTCAATGCCGCTAAACCAATGGTCTTGATAGGACAAACAACCCCACTTGTTGAACCCAAGGGCCATACTCTTATCACTCGATAATGACTTTTAATTCGACTACAATAAATAAGGTGACTTATGCTGTCAAGCTCAAGGTTCAACATGACAATTAATGAATGATGTCTCTTAACACATGTATCATGCCTTCAATTGAAAGGATAACAATCGCTAAATGTCCCACACGTTGGTGCTATAAATGGTTTTGATAGGTGAGACAACACTAGTTACTAAACTTGTAAGTCAAATTTGCATGACCATCTAAATACTTATTAGGTCTTTCCAAAGAAGTTTGTCAAATGCAAAAGAATCCATCTTGGCATATAAACCATAACTTGCATCGATGGAAGTGTCATCCCTTAGCATGTATTGCATAACTCGTGTGTTGATGATTTTAACCTTCAACATGTAAAATATATCTTGTATATCAACATTTGATGTTATAGAGGATAATCGACATCATAATAATGTTGTCTTTTGTCATGTAGAGGTATAACTCATGTATATTGAATGTACAAAGACAACTTACTCCTTGGAAGTATCAACCTTTGACATTCCGAATGTAATTATGTAATTCATGTTATGTTGATTTGCATGATATAAAGTACAATTTGCTCCAAGGAAAATTCAATCTTCGCAATGTAGAGTATAACTCACACTTAGGAAGATGGTTTCAACTTGTAATGTGCAAATGATAATTCATGCCAAAAGGATAATATATGTCATGTGTGAAATATTCCAAAGGGATATAACTCATGTTAATTGAGGAAGTACAAACTTACCTCATCAACATTATGCAAATCCTAACTAACACACTTATCTGCATCATACAAACTGAAAGACATATTAAAGAGATGAACAAGAATAAGAGAAAACAAAAAGCTCTGCCAACCTGCAACAATGACTAACCCTCACTAGTCACTTTTGTCAATAATGTCCACAAGATGATACAAATAACCCTAAGGGAGCGTTTGATTTTGAGAATGTTTTGTTACCATAATTGAAATATTACCTTGAAGATGATTGGATATAAATTATTATTATATTTAATAAAAATTGGTAAAAATTGATATGTATAAATAATTATTGTATTTATTTAGAGATAATAAAAGAATACTGACATATTATTTTACTTAAATACCGTTGGATATAATTATAAAATATTTTTTATGTTATTTGTTATATTAATTGAAAATGAGATTATTTTTGCCTAAAAAATTAATAAATAAGGATATACTTATAATAAAATCAAAATTACATTGATAATATTTTAATACTTAAGATGAAAGTAATAATCAAAGTACCCCTTACATTACTTATCATATTACTATTGATAATAAAATATTACCGAAATTTTTTATTACTAATAAACTAAACAAAGTAATATAAGTAATAAAAGATAAATTATCAAAATAATCTTTAATTCTCCTCAACCAAACTTCCCCTAAAGGCCTATTGTATCAAGTGGGGTCCTGATAAGTCTTGTCACTATCCTAATGACCATAGGCATTACATCAAACAAAAAGAAAAACTCCACTTAGAAGACTACATATTTATTTAAAGCATTGCAACAACGTGAACTCCATGTTTGTTCATGACTAGGGGGCACCAAAGCCTCACAAACTAGATGCCTAGGTTCAGGTACACTAACACTTGATTCTTACATTTACATTTCAAGTCTTTGTTCGCTAATTGCTTATAGGTGTATACTAAAATCCTTAAATCATGTAGAGTAACAATTAAATAAAGTTGCAACTTCAAAATTGAGATTTTGTTAATTGTGTCATATTATAATTACAATTTTATAAGCAATAAATAAGAGAAAAAATAGCAAAAAGTGGTCTTCAATGCATGAACTTGGCTCAACATCTTCCTTAGAAGCTAAATAAGAATGGTGATTTCCATCATCAAGATCAATCGCTTGCCCCCTCAGTAGGTGTCAACTTAGTACTCTATGCAACAAACATGTCTTCAGTCTTCACTTCAACTTCTTCTCGAGAAATTACCTCAATGTACTCACTAGTGTATGAAGATAGCTCTTCTCTGCAACTTTGTCTACATAGTTCTCATAAAAGAAAGAGGAATCTTGGTTAGGAAATCAAAGCCGAATCACATGAAACGTACAACTTTGTTAGGATTGTCATCATGACATAATGTTCTCTTACACACCCTCATATGACAATCGCCCTAATTCGCAATGGTATCAAGGGGAGCATTTTTCCCCTATCGGTTGTTTCAAAGATCCAGTAGAATGCTTATCCAAAAAACTATCCCTTTCAAAAAAGAAATCAAATTATGAACTTTTGTTCTCTCACCATGGACAAATGAATAGTGCTCAACGTAAATTGCCTAGTATTTGTGTAAATAAAAGACAAAAACGATAAATATATATATATATATATATATATATATATATATATATATATAAGAATTTCAAGTATTATCATCTAGAAAACTAAATGATAAAGACACATTAGGGATTGATAACTCACTGACCTATAGTCAATGTAAATAAACGCTAAAAGAAGAGCTCCAAAGTTAAAAGATCAATGAAGACTTAAGAAGATTTTGAAGACTCAATGTAATATTCTTTATTTATAATTGAATTGAGACAAATTGAGAAGTTATCATGATAGTTCAAATCATCCCATAGACACGTCATTAATCGTGCTATGCAAATAAGACGTGTCCAATTAAAGTTTGCGGTGACATGAAACGACATAGTCAGTGTAGGACATGAAACATATGAAACATTAACCATACCAGTTGAAGCACTAATGTCAAAAGATATCATCGAAAATGTTGGAATGCCACATGTCGTTCATTAGTACAAAAAGATGAAAAATTTTTAAAGTTCTACTCATACTCCAAAAATTAAGGGTAATAGTTATATGACAAAATTTTTCCTTGACTAAACTCATGAAAATACATTCAAAGAAGCGGCTAGCCACATTAACAGTGACCAATAGCCTATCATGTGAATATATGTCCTTTGTCCAAACGAAATGACCCGCCAACCTATATTCTATCCTTATCTCATGTCAATGTGAGAATACAATAACTTTCCACGAAATTGAGATATATTCATAATGTAATAAAATATGAAATTAATTTTTAAATTTAAATTTGAATTATAACCGATAAAAGCATAACTTTTTCTCTTTATCATGTAAATATAAAGGATTTTGTAAATGAAGGGATAAAAGGGAAATAAAGGGATCGAGCATCATTTGGCACAAAGAATTACATTAGCATCACCTTAAGATAGGTGAGGAAGCTACCAAAAAGATACATCTATTCTCCTATTTCTTCAAAATCAAGTTATTTTCAAGATATCTCCTTTGTAATCACTTCTTACACTCTGTCAGAATACTTTTTCAAAGTTGTCAATAGCATACTTGTGGACATAAAACTTCTCAACAATGAGTCAAATCAATGCAAAAGACTTTCTTATATCCAATTCACTCATACTCTTCTTTCATAGTGGATAACAGGATTAGTTAATTAACTTTACTCGTCACTATTGTAACTTATATTTATTTCTAAAAAGTCTAAGTTTATGTTCTAGATCAAATCAAACAATATTCATTCTTCCTTTTTTTAATTTATCAGGGTTATTTCGTATATAACTAGAAAGTGAGGAGAGATTTGTTTATATGGCCAAAGGACTATTTTCCACTCAAGTTTTAATATAAAGATATATACATATTTATAGAATTTCAAAAACTCAAATATTCACCCATGACCTAATTTTTGTTAAAAATTTAAGTTAAGGATAAAAGTAAAATTATCATTTACTAAAGGCCAAAGGACTATTTCCCACCCAAAGTATGTGGTTTTCCCAAGTTTTTCTCTGTTAACTTTGAAAATCTCATTTACCTACTCATAGACTGTTAAAATTCACTGAGTCTGTTAGTTATATTATTTCCCTTCTACACCCTAAAAACTAATAATTTTTCCCAATCCAAGTTTTCAAAAATAGCATTTCCCCCCTAAGGTTTTCAATTTTTCAAATTTAATTTTCTGACGTCATTTTTTCCTCTGCAATGACCTCCAGGCAACATCTCTTCCTCTTTGGTGTAAACTCCTTCAGACGGTTCTCTTGGGCATCATCATCGACAAAGACGACTTGTTTTGTCAAGACAAAGACGAATCGTCTTTATCAACGACGATGCCCAAGAGAACCGCTAGAAGAAGGTCGCGCTAGAGAGGAAGAGACATCGCCTGGAGGTCATCGGAGAGGAAGAAACAGCGCTAGAAAATTAAATCTGAAAAATTGAAAACCCTAAGAGGGAAATGTTATTTTTGAAAACACGGATTGTTAGTTATTATGGTTTAGAGAGAAAAATAAAATCAAATTTAAGTTTATTTTTAATAATACAGACAAAATGATGATTTTACCCTTGAAACTATTAATTTTAACTACGCACGAGTGGGTAAATAAGATTTTCAAAGTTAATAGAGAGAAACTTGAGAAAACAACATACCTTGGATGGAAAATAGTCCTTTGGCCTTTACCAAACAAATTAAAATTTTATCACATTTTCCTCCTTAAGTTTAAAAATCTTACAATTTTCTCTCACCCAAAGTTTTTAAATTTTTAAAAGTGACCATTTCACCTCTAAATCCCTAAGTTTCCTTTCTCCTCTCTCCAACAATAGTAACCATCTACAGACGAGTGGGAGAGTCGATGACCATTTTTGACAACTGAAGAGACATTTCCATCAACGAAGAGACAAAGTCTAAGATCGTCGCTTCCTGGACGTTGACGAAGAGACATCGTCTCTTTATTGATGAAAACGTCTCTTTGATTGTAGGAGATGGTCGCCAACTCTTCCCTTTATCTTCAAATAGTCACTATCGTTGAAGAGGGGAGAAAGAAAACCTAGGGATTTGGACATGAAATGATTACTTTTCAAAACTTGAAAACTTTAAGTGGGAGAATTGTGAGATTTTTAAACTTGAGGAGGAAATTATAATAAAATTTTAATTTTTTAAATTTTTTTAGTAAATGACAGTTTTACTCCTAACTCTAATTAAGATTTTTAATAGAAATTGGCTCATGAGTGGATATTTAGATTCTTAAAACCTCGGAAGTGTGTATTTGTCTTTGCATTAAAACTTAAGTGAGAAATACTCATTTGACTTATTTATATTATATTGCCTCTAATAAAATCATTCATAGTACAAAATGTTATATGGTATAATTAAGGCAAAAGACTATTCTCACCCAAGGTTTAGTAAAAAGACAAATTCCCACCTATTGACTTTTAAAAACCCAAATACCCATACATATATTAAAAATCACTGTTACAATTAAGGGTAAAAATGTTATTTAGCTAATAATATTTAAAAAAATTAAAAATTTATCACATTTTCCACCTAGATTAAAAGTCTAACAATTTTCCCTCACCCTAAGTTTGACAAGTAACCATCTCCCCCATAGGGTTTTCTTTTCCCTTCTCTGATCAGCTCTGTTTTGGCCGAGAAACAACCTTCAATGTATCTTCCTCCCCTGCCAAAGATCAAGCAACAACATTCATTTTCGTCAAACGAAAACGAATCATCTCTATCCGATGAAGAGACAAATCATCTTTGTCTGATAAAGAGACGAATACATCATTTTCGTCTCTTCAGGCAGATGAAGACGATTCGTCTTCTTCCAACGATTTTGGTCGAAGATTGATATATTTTGGCTAGAGTAGAGGAGTTTGGGTAGGTCGATTGTTAGAGACGATCGTCGAAAAAGTAGAAAAAACCCTAGAGAGAAAATAACTACTTTTCAAACTTTGGATATGAAAGAGTGTTAGATTTTTAAATTTAAAAAAGAGAGGGGGTGAGGCAGAGGGAAGAAATGTGATAAATTTTTTATTTTTTAAATATTTTTAACTAAATAACATTTTTGTATTTAATCTTAACAATTAATTTTAACAAGATAATAAAGATCTAGATTTTTTAAATTTAACGGATGAGAATTTATTATTTCACACAACTTTGGTTGGAAAATAATCCTTTGACCTATAATTAATCCGATTCATTGCCCTTAAATGATGATCGGAGAAGTTGTTGCTATGCATAAAGTTGCCGACACAGACTTGACTTCATCACTATTCACAAGCTTCCCGTTCTTGCCGACCCACTCCCACCCGCCTTTCGATGCCCAAGAATCACTGAGGCGCTGAGCCTCTAGCAAACCAAAATTAACACCTTTTTGCAGCATTTAATTTAACTAATTTCACAGGCGGTTAAAGGATTACTCAAAAAGCCAACTTGATCATTTTCTCTTGTCGTCTCCGCCTTTATGTTATGCCACACGCTCCCCTTTCCTCTAAGGTACGTCACTTTCATCTTTAACTACGTATATGTAATCCTTTGTCTTTTTTGCACTCTCTTTGTCGCAACTAGGGATGACAATTTAGACCCGATTTTAAGGACCCCGAGCCTCTCCGACCTTAACGGAGAGGGGATTCCCCGATAAAAACAGGGAAAGAGGCGGGGATGGGGATGAAAAAAATCTTTGTAATCGGAGATGGGGATACATGTGTCCCACCCCGCCCCGCCCCTCCCCGCCCCACCCCTCTCCCTAAACCTAATATATTAATATAATAATTTCTAAACTATTAAGTTTTAGAAATTTTTACATTATGATTTATTAAAACTATAACTTTAATTTTACTAATTTTTGAATTATCAATTATTAGCTTTTACTAATTTCTAAACTATTAATCTAATATATTAAAAAAACCCCAGAATCTCATTATCATAAAATGCAAATGCACCAAATTAATTTTATTTCAACTTCAAAACTTAGTTAATCAATCCACCAGGTTTTACACACAAAAAATAATAAATTATAAACTTGATAAAATCAATTGAAGTGAATGAAAAGTGTTAAATTTAATGTTATTATAAAATTACCCTAAATCACATACATGAAGAGCTACTAATGAAGAGATTGATTAGTACATATTGTTAGATTTTATGAAAACTTTATATTTGAACTAAAATAACAAATAATATTTTGTAGTTTTTGTAGCAAGTGATATTTTGGAAAAATATGATTTATTTTATTTATTGAAATATATAAAAGAATTAAAACTTATATTTATGGGTATGGGGAGAGGATTTTTCCCTGTGGGGACGGGGAGGGGATTTTCCTTCGTGGGGAGGGGACTGGGATTATTTTTTATCCCCGCAACGGGGACGGGATGGGGACGGGAATTGATATCCCTTACGGGGACGGGGACGAGGATTGATATCCCCTCCCCGCCCCTCCCCATTGCCATCCCTAGTCGCAACCCTGCTTTCAATTCTATATTTCTCTTTTCTCTTTTCATTTATTATCTACCTCACTTTCTGCAAACTCTATTCTTTTTACGATACTGATTTATGGACCTACAGTTGGTAAAAAGGGTTTTGATTTTTCACGGAAAGAGAAGAAATTTATTCTTTTATTGGCAGCTTGTAGTTTTAATCGTTATATTATATACAGGGCTTATTGTTTACCTGTTGAAGCTTATAAGAGAGAAAGTTTTAAAGGTTTTAGGAGCTTTGATTTCGGTGGCAGAAGCAGTCTCTGATTCTGTTGAGAGAATTGGAATCGTGTACAGAGATTTGAAAGATTTCGTGGGGTAACTCAGGTGTGATTTACTTTGGCCAACCCTAGGGTCAGAAATGAGACTGTTTTGAGTCCAAGAAATTCTTTTAGTGAGGTTAAAATTGCGGATGAGTTGGGAAAGTATCTTCCACATTGGAAGAGACAAACTATAGAAGTTTTGTTCTTGATTCAACTGGCCGAGTTCGTTTGAAATGGTGACATCTTTCTTGAGAATTTAAAGGAGAAAATACATGATGCTTTAAAAAGATTTTCTGATGTTTGTGAAGCAGTTGTTAAAAATGGCGTTGAGGGCCTTGTTACTGCGAGATTTGTTTCTGCTAAGTCTTCTACTATTGCTATATTTTGTCTCACACTGTTCTTGCACATATATTGGATAGTGTTTGCATTATGCTGCCTACTTAAGTTCAGTATCACATGGTGTCTTTATAGTAAGAAAGCAAGATTGAAAGGACTGAAGCAGACTCTAATCAGCTCTATAATAAATGACCACTTGTCGCTTGTTGCCTTGTTTCTGGAATTGTTGGTCTCAAATATCTTTAATTGAATGGGTAAATTGCAGAAATATTAAAGTTTCCAGGGTAAAAATCTGTGAAGCCCCAGAAAATGTACTTAAAACTAAATTCTTCTCAATTGCTAAATGGCTATGGATAAACCCCATAAAAATTTGTGGTAATAACATTTAAAGTTATATGATACATAATGTGAATACATACCTTTGCTTGGAGATATTTTTTTCCCTTCATATCAAAGGTATTTCTAACAGAGTTCTGCCTTATAAGTGTAACTGCCCTAACTGGTCTGTTTGGAATTCACTTATCCTTCGTGCCATGAATAATTCTAACACAGGTCTTCTTAACATCCCTGCCATAATTTTATTGTTTTAAGAATTTGACTAGAAAAATGCTTTTGACAATCCAACAATAATTCCTGCAGGAATGAAATAGTATCCTATTAGCTATGAGACCACCAAACAAATTAACATGTAGAAAAAAAAGTCAAGCAAGTAGTAATGGAAATGATTATCACAGCATCATACAGATCAATAACTTTCTATCAGATTTGATTTCAGATATATTTTCTCGTACAATACTATAAAATTTAGATATTATTTAATTGAAACAATTTTCAAGCTCTAACCTTAAATTTAACAAGCTTGAAGATAATATAAAGACAAATTTTCTAAAATGAATACCGGATATATATTTGTTTTAGATAACATAAGGACTAACATTTCTCAAAAAATAAACAAATTTTCAGGTATTATGAAAGGAAATAGTTAATAATTATTTAAAAACTTTACAGTAAAAAGCAATTTTAAGTCTAGCCAAGGTAATCTCCATAAAATTCAAAAGTTATGGTAAGTTTTTATTATTTATTTTATTTATTTATTTTGCAAGTGGAAGTTTGATATCAGCTACATATTTCAAATCAAAGATTTAGTAAACTTAAGCTTAATATAACATAATCACACTCTAATCTCCATCTCAAATCTACATGGGTGAATGTTAAAAAAACATGCATGCCAGAAATCTACAATGTCAGGTCTTCTATAATTCGAATATTCAGCACTGGTGTTTATCAGAACGCTACAACTCAATGTCATTTCAACAATTAAGTTGCCTATAAATTCTGCTTTGACCAGTAAACTGAACAAATGAACTAGTTTCACCTGTTCATAAAAGTATGTATGTAGGAACTAATTGCATACAATGAAGTTGCATCAGCTCCATTCCTATATGCTATAGTCTAACGTCACAAGCAACAAACAACAGAACACAATTCAAGCCTCTTCAAAAAGTAAATGGAAAAAGAAATTCATGCTCACCTTTTACAAAATAATCACTGCAAGAATATTCAAGATGATAGGTCAGAACTTGATTTTGAATCAGATCCCTTGGCAGCTGCCTCTTCCTGAAGCTTCTTTTTCCAATACTCATCAAGTGGTGGTCCAAAAATCGCCTTTCCTGAAACAACTCCAATCCTGAAAAATGATTAAATCATTCCCACAGTAAGAGTATAATTTACCATATGATCAGATCAAGCCTATGCAAAACTCAGAATCGTGAAAAAGGTTCTATTAGATTTACTAGAGTAAAACATGAATGCAAAATTTATGCAATCGCCCATGATAACAAGAACTGAATCATTGAGTAGAAAATAAAATACCATATACAAAAGGAACCTGTGCTCTAAGAAAGAAGAAACAGAGAAAAAATGGTGTCAAGGTTGCTGTCCTGGTTCTATCACAAAAATTGAACACCAGCAAGTTTGTCATTAGTTCTTCCAATTTTCAACAGTGCCCATGAAAAGCTACAGGTTTTCCACATTGTTTAAACCAACTATATGAATTTGAAATTGTGCACAACAGGCTCTATGAATTACAAGGAAAACAACATAGAAATTAAAATTATGAGGCTATATGTATTCAGATAAGCATATATCAGATGCCTAATACAGGCAGGGATATAGATATCCATCTTCAGTTTCTTGCACCACCTGTTGCAAGAATTTAGATCTTAAAGATAGGATCAAATTGGTATTGAACCGCACAACATTCCGGCTTCTGTACAAAGGCTTTTTCTGTGTTAACATCATCAATGTCACACAGTTTTCACGAATCAACCGAATGTAAATCATCCCTCACAAATATTATTTACGAATTTGAATTGGTGAACTTGAAAATAAAATCAAGTACACTAAGGTATAGAAGAAGTAAACATAAACCATAAAGAACAGAAAATATAGAACAGGTGGTTGATTATGAGATTTCTTGCTTATCTGCTTATATTACTACATTCACAAAAAGTATGTCTTCTCTTAAATAAATCTACCCAAAAAAAGCAGCAAGATTACTCTTTGAAACCATGAAACAAATGCAACACATGCTCTAAGTATGGCCACTATCAGTGCGACAAAATAATCTTCATAAATCAGCATTGACAAATCCATCCGCCGGTCAATCTTTCGAATCATTATTACAATGAAAACATAGGAGAAAAACTTTGCAGTCCAAGTTACAAAGAAATTTAAAGATAAATAATAATAGAGCGATTAAGAAAAAGGTATAAACTTACACAACTGCTCCGATCACCATTGGGAACGAGAGAAACCTGCTTCTACCGAACATTTTCAAGCGTCTCCAATTTCAGAGTTTTCGATATCGGTATGAATTTGATTTGAATTATTTGACCCGAAATAAATCTGAATTGCGGATATTTTTAGACGGGCTGCAAAAATGGAGACAAGATCGGCCCGACCCATACTTACCTGAATCCAATTAAGTATCTTTATTTTTCTAGTTGTTTCTTCTTTTATTAAGAATTATTGTGAATTTGAATTAGAATTTGTATGAAATGTGAAGAAACTATAGGTAAATGTTAATACATAATAAGTAATATTTTCGAGATTTTACAAATGTAATAGAGACTCGAACTTAGATCATTTATCTGAAAGTTTTAATACTCTACCAATTTTAGCAACCCTTGATTTTTTATTTATGTCTATTAAAATTAAATCTAATTTGATTCATTTTTATTACATCAATTCTTAATTTTTTTTTAATTAAGGATTGCTCAGAATTTGAGTTAAAAGAACCTTTTTTTTAGTAAATCCTTAATTTTAATCAATGATTGATGTAACTTGACTTAGCTTTTATGCAGACGGTCAACAAATTGTGGGTAGACACAATTTTGTGCAATGGTATGACTTGCCCAGTAGGTGTCGCTATGCCCAATGAGCTTAAGGTGATTTTTTAAACTTTTGAGGGTTGTGTGATATTCTCTAATGTTGGGGTTTATTTGATAGTTTACTGTAAAGGTTGTTTGAAATCTCCATTTAAGGGTTAGAGTTTTATGAATATGCAAAGTTTCTATAATATTTTTACAAATGTAATAACTAAATTTTTTTTCCTTATAGTATTTATCAAAAAAAAATTATTATGGTTGGTTCAGAGGTGTCAATGGGTCAGGTTGGGCAGGCCCAAGCTTGGCCCATCAAGCTAATAGATCCGGCTCAAAGCACAAACAGTAATGAGCTTTCGGGCTGAGCTGACCCATTAATATATAAAGGCCCAAGGCCTGGCCCATATAGAAATGGGTCGGGTCAGGCTTTAAATGGGTCAACCCGACCCATTTAATCAATATTTAAAAAAAATTATTTAAAATTTTTAAACACAAATTATTTTTCAATTATTAAAACCGAAGGCAGTACCTCGAATATTTTATTTATAATCTCTCACTTATGACGGAGAAATACCGTATTTATATGATGAAAAATATTATAAATTGTAACATAGTATAAATAAATTAATTTATATACTGCATAAATTATAAAACATAAATAAATATATACTATGATAATATTTAAATGGATTGAATTCATTTGATACTTGATCCATTTGTAATATTTTGTATTGATAAAATTAAAATTAAAATAAAATTATAAACACAAATAATTATTATTTGTGAATTTAGATATTTTTTGAAAGAAAGTTGATGAGAGAAAATGAGATTGAAAATATAATGAAATAATTGAGATTGAGAGATTTGTAAATGAAAGTGAAAATAAAGAAAAATTGAATGGGTTTATATAGAAAAAATAAATTAATTAATTTTAAAATTTTAAAAAAAAATTAAAGAGGCCAAGGCTTCTGCCACAAGGCAGAGGAAAACAAGACTTCTGTCATAAGGCAGAGGAAAGCAAGACTTCTGTCATAAGGCAAAGGGAAGCAAGACTTTTGCCTTGTAGCAAAAGCCTTCTACCGCAAGGCAGAAGGAAGCACACAAGGCAGAAGCCTTGCTTCTACCGGCAAAAGTAAGAAAAAAAATTATTTTTATTTTTAACAATATCGAGTCGAGTCAGGCCAATCCATGGGCTTAATATTAAAGTCTAAGGCCTGACCCAATAGGCCTATGGGCCTAGCCCGACACGCTACAATACCGGGTTAGGTCTTCTCATGCTATACTTTTTTTTCGTGCTTTGTGTTGGGCCTCCATTCGATCCGGCCCAATTGACGTGTCTAGGTTAGTTAGAGTCATGGATTTCAACTGACAACAACATGATAACCTATATTGATGGAAAACAAAGATAGTTGATTATTAAAGAAGATACAACATATCAAGGATTAAGAAAGACATTAAACTCTCATTTGGGAATAAATGTAAGATGCAACCATATCCATGTAACATTGAAGGTTGAGAACCCCACCATTGGATTATCATATGAGATATAATGATGTACAACTAATTATATAATTAGTTAAAAAGAGACATTTTTAGTTCATTATGACATCAAAATATTCATGTGTGCGATGGAGTAGTATTTTTAAAAATTTAACATAAAAATAATATTAAGCTATGACGCTATAGAATTTGTTTATAGTGTATATTATGCATCATATTATCAAAATAAAACCATCACACGATGTTTAGTTTTGTTTGAATTTCTTTATACAAATACCTCAAGGTTAGGAATTATTTCAATCATGTCTGTGTCTACGACTATAATCTCATTTAGAATTACCACCATGGTTAGTGGCATTCACTTCGAGAAATGAAACATCACCAGTTGGACTAGTTTGATGCTTCCTTAGTAAGATTTCATTATTTTGCTTTGCAACAAGTAAGCATGATAGCAATTCAAAATATCCTTAGAAATTACTTACATTTCTAATATTACTACCAAGAGCATGTTGGAAGAACAAAAAGTTTAAAATGTTTTCTCTTACCATATATCTATTGAATAAATTTTTTTCACATAACCTCTACAAAGAAGTGATTTTAAATTATGTTAAATTATAACCATTAGTTATTTTAACATGTTGCAATCATTGATATGTCGAGTTGTAAGGAGTAATATTGACTTATAGTAATCAAATCTTTCTCTTAAGTGTTTTCACAACTTGAGTAAATCTGTTACCGTGATATATTCACTTTTCCATTCTTCTTATATGTGATGACAAAAAAATATTGTTACTTTTGCTCGATCCAATTAGGACATTGAGTTGCCTTCTTTTAGAACATTGTTAAGATTTTTTTTAGGTAGTTAAACATTTTCAAGATTCATTGCATCAAGATGAAAAATTGAGTCAAAAGTCCATTTCAAGTAGTTCTTACATCAAGTTTAAAAGCAATGCATTGACACTTTATGATGTTTGATGTTCTAAAACCTATAAATAAAAAAAATAAAAAAATCCATATCATGGCAAAAAAATCTCAAAATTTTGGGTTAATTAGGGAATTCAAAACTTAGACTATAAACATTTGATATCTAAAACCTTAGTCCCCATCAAACTTTAACTTTGTAATTTACATCTAGAATTTTCACCTTTAAATATTTGATATTTAAAACCTTTGTTTTGGTCAAACTTACTATTGAAATAATAATAATAAAATAACATAATGAAAATTATGATTATAAAAGAAGAGGGATTAGACTTAAGTAAACAAAAGTTTGAGAACTTGAAGAAGATAAGTGTTTTTTATTTCTAATTCTCTCAAATTAGTACATCTTGTGTAGGATGAGGTATTTAAACTAGATTTTGCCACCTACCTATCCAATGGGTGAATGCCAATATGCACAACACTTGGTTTCAATTTGCAAATAAGCATGCCACCTTAAGACTTGCATGGTTGATTGCCACCTAACTTTACAACATTTTTCAAATACATTTAAAAAAACGAATGATAATATCTCTTTAAAGCATATTATAAAATATGAATTATTGTTAATATAATAATTACTTGTGATGAAGATTTGGCTTTTTGCATAACAACTGACGTTTGGTTTAAGTACAAAATGTTTGACAAAGAAATTTCTATATAGAGTAATTCCATAACAATGTGACATGATTGGGTCCAATCCATGTGTCATCTAATGCCAACATAGATGGATGGCTCATCTCAACTCTCACCAAAGAGATAATATGGTATCAAATTTTTTATCAAGATGTGTTTTTTTGCTAACATTTTATGATTGCTGAAGAATTATGTGTCCTTCTACAATGTTAATTACATTATTCTTCGTTGTCATTCTTTATCTTTATCATTAGAAAAAACTTTTAACCAAATCAAAAGCTTCATCTCATCACAATTAACAAGTGCAACTCTAATGATAGTGCCCCAATAAAGCAGTGTTGTCTTTCACACACCACATGCACTTTCTTCTTCTAACACTATGCCACATCAACAAGGATATTATTATCCTTCTACATCAAACCAATGTTTCACCATTTAGCGCATGCCACATTTCAATTGCACAATAAACTTGTTGCATTTGATTCTTTCACCTCAAATTGTTGACCAGACAACTTTCTACTTTAACCAATCGGTTTTTAAAGTTTTTAACTTTTTTGAGTCCATTTTAATAATCAAAATTTTCCAATTTTGCCTTCATGCGTCACTTTGAAGGTTCATTATCCTCTTTTGTGTGAGTTATTTGTCTTCATTAAGGATTCCTTTAAAGTTGTTCAACATGACTCTCATCCTATTATTATCACCTTTATGGTTCAAATTATGATCTATGGTCCAAAGAGATGTGAAAATTTCTTAAAGGATCCTTTCTTTAGTGACATAAAACGAACGAGATCCCTAAACCTGCTATAATACTGATGAATCTAAAGAAAAGTACAATGAACACATTAAAAGGTGGGAAGAGAAAAATCATCAAATCTTAACCTGCTTTCTCAGTACTTGTGTTACAAGTATAAAGTTATAATTTCACATATATAACTCTCCTAAAAAGATATGAAATTTCGTGAAAGATCATTGTTCTATTTATGATAACATGCTTCAGCTTTAGCTCAATAAACATCTCCATCACATGAAGTAGTAAATTGAACAAACCATCCACAATTATATCTCCGAATTACAAGTTTTTTGGGATCAATTAACATAATGTGTTCTTGAATATGACAACACCTTTATAGTTGCTACTTATGTTATACTTTGTGATCGCTAACGTGTTAGGCATCTTCTAATGACTTGTAGCATTAAGTTTGAATCTATTAATGATATTTTGCTTCATCATCACCCATCACCTTCTCTTGAAGTTGTGATCAACGATTTGCTCTTTGAAAAAACTTGTTAGAAAACACTTCAAAATGAGCAATTCTCATTGTATACTGATGTTGTTCTTACCATTACTACTTTTATTGCTCTGACTTTGTCTTTAGCTTCTCTACAATTCTCTAAATTATCAAAAAGGGATTTTTGCAATTATTGTAATTAAGAAACCTAGTCATACTATTTTTCATTACTATCATTCGCAAGCTAAATAGACGTTTGGTTAGCACTCCTCATCAAAGATTTCTCAGCCCTTGAATTTTATTGTTGCTGCCACAAATGTTTCCTTCAATAAATAACACTTGCTAACACTATTTCTCAACTTATATGGTTATGATGACTACTTTATGATATAAGGATATAAGGGTGGATTCAAGTCAAACTGAGTTTAAGTTTGAGCCAACTAGATTGAAAGAGTCAAGCTCAAGTTTGATGGGTTCCCCTCAAACCAGTTTGAGTTTGGCTTTACTTAAGGGGAGTAAAAATCAAGTTTAACTTAAATTTATTTACAATATCGAGTTAAGCTCACTAAGTTTGGCTTAATGTTGTAACCAAGCCAAAACGATATCGTCTTGATGTATATTGGTCAAAACAATATCGTTTTTATCGATTTGAATCAAACTTTTACAAACTTATGAGCTTGATGTGTCGAATACTCCTAAACTTGAGTTCGAGTTTAAGTTTGATGATATAAAACCTTTAGGCTTGAGCTTGAGCTCAACAAATAAAACCCTTAGACTTGAGCTAAAGCTCAAACTCATATAAGTCAAGTTTCTTTCGGGCTTGTATAAGTTGAGTTGACAATTAAGCTCTAGCCAACTTAGCTCAAATCAATTCCTAAGATCAATTGTTCATCCACTACTTCACTTTATTTTGACAATCACAAACTATGCAGATTGCTCACAATGATGTATTACATGAGCCCACTAAACATGTCGAGATTGATTGCCACTTTATTAGTGTCATGTGCATTAGGGTACTATTCATTCTAGTCTTATTTCCTCCCAAGATCAATACGTAAATTTCTTTATTCAATCTCAATTAACTTTCCGCGTTCATACTATTTTTGACCAACTTTACATGACTAATACATAACCATCTTGAGTATGAAAGGGGATGTTAGTAATATTACACCATTAGCTCCAATGTTAACTCCCTAATTGTATCCCCTATTAGCTCCCTTAATTGTAAGACTAATCCCACCATTCTCCCCCTAATTGTATCCATCATTAGCTCCCTAATTATATATCTAGTTATAGACAATTTCCTTAATCTTTTTCCTTAATTATATTATAAAAGGACTAGATATAAACTTGTTTGACTATCACATAAAAAAAAACATTCTCTCAATTTCTTTTGTTTATATTTCTCTAACATTATCAAATAGGATTTATGTGAGAGCCGTTTTGGCTACTCCAAACATAAAATTTTAACAAATTACACTCTGGTGGAGGCTGCAGAAAGATAAGTTACAAGTTGATTCTCTCTTAAGCGCGTATGCTGTAGCTCTGCCGTATGAATGATAAGAAAATATGTGACTAAAAGCCAGTAGGTGTGTATCTATTCATAATAGCATTAACCCACAACGCTACAAAACATTTAACAATCTAAAGGGCTCTACTTTTTTCCCAACACCTTTAATTTATCGTTATATTTTGTTCTTCATCACTTAATCGCCGCCCACAACATGAATATCCAAACTACTCAACCCACTTGCATGAAATGCTGAAATCATTCATTACATCAAGAAGGTCTAACTTGGGGGTAAATGGTTGGTTGCAAAACCATGGGAAACCTCTGTTTCACCAGTTTCATAACTTGCTAACTTAATACACGGCCGCAAAATTGATAGTCAAAAGCTGTATAGATAAAGGCCCAATTGTGGATTTATGGTTCATTTACTTGTAGTGGAGAGAGTAGCTATTTGCCATTAATGTAAAATCTGAATTGCCCGTCAACAGGTGTGTACTGAATCGAAACAAAAAAGGAAGATAACGCTGAACACTTCACAAGTTCATTTATTTTGATTTCATAGCCAACTGCCATATAATTTTCGCTCAACTGTTAACTATCTTCAGCAACTAGGATCTGCCTTTTCACTTTCCCAGCTGAGCATTTAATAGAAAATCGGCTTCAGCAAGGAGCAAAACCTTAGCAGCCAAGGAATCTAGCTTTCGTGTTTAGGTGAGAGTTTACATCAATCCAAATCTGGTTTAAATTACTTTCAGTTTCCTTTTGACTAATTAGCTTCACCTTAAATATGCATATGCATATTAATAATGTCTTATATATTTGCCAATGGTCACACGATATTGTCTGCTTTTTTTTTTTGAAATTTCTTCATTTTGAACCATAATTACTCTGAATAAGGTTGTTTACCCAAGTGAAGCACAAAGAAGAACAATCAGAAAATAAATATATTTACAGAATGAAGCCCATTATAAGTTCAAACTTCATAACTTTACTTGATAAACAGAGTGAAGAAGTAACAGACGTAGATAAATCAGTGATCCGTTGTATCCCAGACTGGGATGAAATAAGCCACGCTATATAGCGAAGCCAACAGAGTGACAGACTGACTGACTTATGCATAGTTACTGTAATAAAACTAAATTGTAAAATAAGAAAATCTCAAGGATGCTGCTTCTGGGTATAGATGTAATCAGTATGAGCAACAAGAGTTCTTCTCATCAAGCACTCTTCATCTGAGCCTCCTTGGCAGTCATCTCCCGCTACATCTACCTATCAAAACCCCAAAAAGATATGTAAATCAACAAGAAAAGGATAAATTATCTTTTTTTTTTCTTCTGAAGAATATAAAAAAGAAAAAGAAAAAGATTAAAATATCAACTAACCAGTTGGGTTTTTGTAGGAGAATGGTTGGGAAAAGCTGGTTCTGGACGGGCGGCGTGGATTAGTGTTGAGAACAGTACGAGGAGAAGTACCATGAAGAGGGTGCCAACCTTAACTTTAGCCATGATGGAATTTGGAAGAGAAATAATATTATATTTAGATGGATTTGAGACACTGAGGGAATTGAACTTTGCGGTCAATTTATAGAGAGGGCCGAAGGGGTGACAGAGAGAAGGTTAAATAAATAAATAAATTAGCGTGTGAAATTGACTGGGAGATTGGGGAAACCGCTTAAGGAAAAAGTACACACTAAAGTTTCTCATAAAAAAGGAAAAATAACAATGTTTAAAAAAAATTAAGATAATAATAGTATTTCGTGTATTAGCAATAGATGTAAATACAAAAATAAATTCTAATATATTATTATATAACTCTAAATAACATATATTATTGCATAATATAGGTAATATTAAGAGATAAAATTAAAGTAAAAAAAATATTAAAGATTTTAAAACCCTCGTTGATATCGCCAGGACATGTTTTTAGTGCGTCATTAATAATACAGTATTAGACTAGGTGAGCGGATAGTTAAGAGTAATTAATATGGGTAAATTAATATAATACACAGGTCAATATATTGGGGTTTAGTATGATTAGTATAATTTTAAAAAACAGTTTAATTTGGGTGAGATTTTTTGTTATAAAAAAGTTAATATTGGTAAATTTAAAAGAATAGGCAATATGAGTGTATTAATTTAAAAAAAATAAAAGGAAAGTATTAATGTTTGCCTTTAAATTTTTTTTTTAATAAGAAACTCTATCTGAGTTAGATTATCCTTTCGATGCTAAACTAATCGTGTTGAATAAATCGAATTAGGTTTGATCAATTAGACTATGTATTATCTGTATACGATATATTTCAATTAAGAAGATCTATCAACCTAAGACTAAGAGAAGAGTTTATCAGTTAAACCAATGATTCTTTATTGGAGTAAATAGTAAATTTTTTTTTGGTTGATAAGAAACTTCATCTGAGTTGGATTATCCCTTCGACTTTGAACTAATCATATTGAACAGATCAAATTAGGCTTGATCAATTAAAATATATATTATCCATATATGGGATATTACAATTAAGAAGATCTATCAACTTGAGACTAAGAGAAGGGTTTATCTATCGATAGTCAAGTAAACCAATGATTGTTTATTGGAACAAATACTAACAAACCATTTCATTTAATTTGTGTATATTTTATTTTTCAATAGATTTACATTTTTATTCATTAATGAATTTTTTTTTAATGTAGTTAATAATAGTGGTTTGATGTTCAAGAATTTTATGTGAGTAGTTTATGTCAATAGTTTTTTAAAACTAGATCAGACTAGTCAATTTAATCGATTATATTGCAAACCAACTATAGTACAGTCCGATTTATATATAAATATTGACTTACGTAAAATTTACTCAAACCAAATAAAAAATATATTCGGTTGTTACTGATAATTATACAAAGTTGTTCCTAAGTTCTAGTGAATGTCATATATTTTATGTTTTAAAATTTTTATAAATGTTTAGTACTATTTAAAAATAGGTTGAACCAGTCAAGATATAACTGATGAAACAATCAGTTTGCCCATCAATCTGGGTTTTAAAATATTGATCATATATAGTTTTTAATTTGAGATTCCAATTCTTCTATATTTCAACAATATATTGTTTAATGAAACTGGAATAAAGCTCAGAATTTAATTTTAGTATAACGTTAATAACTCTTGAATTCAAACTCTTTGTTTTGTAGATTCATCATCTTTCATTATTCAAACTAGTTTGGGTGGCAAAACTTGTCCGCCTTTGATTAAGGGCATGTTATGCTGTGGATTCTAGAAACGACTGGAAGACATAGACGGGGAAGAAATCTTCTGCAAAGATTTTTCGTACCCTTTGGGGTGTGATTGATGAACAAACAGGAGATGAGAACAATAAGTGCCAGAATACCCGCTTACGTTAATTAGAAGACTTTAAAATATTCAAAACGTAATTAAGTACTAGGGCGACTATTGACTCTCTTTCATGTGAGAAAGTGAATTAGTTCACAAACCATTAGTAAAATTAGTGGCATAACAGGCTGGTTCCCAGTTGCGTCCAGCCAATGGACATCACTCTTGAAGAAATTCTAATATAAAAAAATTTACTAATTCATACCTTTTATGTCATGTACATTGGAAAAAAAAAATTATTATCTCACGGAACATGTAATCTTACGATAAAATATAGAGATCCATGAACCAACTTTAATAATAACACCTTGTATATTATATTAGTTTCATAGGCTTTGTTTATCCTTTTTTTTTTTTGGTTTACAGGCAAATTAAGATTGTCGAGCGTTAGTATTAGATTTGAGTCCACCTATGACGGGTCAGCTTGATTTGATTTATTTTTATTCTCAACGATAGTTAGTATAGAAGTTCTTAACAGTTGAACTTTTATTTAAAGTCCAAAACTCTCTTCTCTCAAGTGTAAAAAATGCAATATCTTTCTAGAAAAAGTTTACTCTTCTTTTTCTCCAAACACAAAACCAAAATTACACATAAATCAAGTCTCTTAAAAGAATGCAATATGTGGGGTAAATGCGGTTGTGAAAATGACTCATGTCAACACCTCACATAGTATTCGAATGGGCTTCATTGTAAACTTGAAGTCGAGTATATTGAAATTATGTTTACTGTAATTTACAAAATTTGATTTAACATGTTTAAATTGTTTCCAATAGTTAATAAAACTAATAAAATATTAAAATTTTTAAGTAAAAGTATAGATTCGAACATTTATTATATTTGTGAAACCTTAACTTATCTAGTATAATAATTATGAGTTCGATCTATTAATCCTAAAAATATGGGCAAAGCCCCAAGTTAAAAAATAAAAAATAGGGTGGTCACAAGTCGTCCCTTGATTCATGGGTATAATGTCATTTGGATTCTCTCTCAATAAGAACCCTAATTTCCAAACAAAATTATTGACTTGGTCGAATGTATTCTTTTCTTAATCGAAGGTTCTTGTATTAATAACCCTAAAACTGACAATTAGGCATTACATAATATCCGCCGATATTGAAGAAATATAAAGTGATATTAAAAGGAAACAAAATTAGCACAATATCTCATTACAATTCAAACTGACTAAGGTTTAGAAGATTCTTCAGTATGAATAATCAACAAATTAAAGACGTCTTCATTTTTTTATTACATGATGTATATCAAGTCGCATTGAAAGAAATCCACTGAATCACGTAATGCAATTGAATTTATAATTTTCAACGACCAAAATATGATAAATATTTTTATTTTAGCCCTAGCTAATTGTTACATTCACATGCCGTACATGTTCGTTATTCTTAAATATTAATTAATTAGTCAAAGATCACATCTTTCATATTATACTTGTTTAATTGGTCATAATATTATTCCCTTCATATGAGCTTGTTTGTTTCTCATAATTAATCAATGTTTTTTCTTAACGTATACCATTTTATTAACGATATTGAAACCCTAATCTAATGTTTTGTTTCTAAAGTTCGCATAATCCATGCGGCGCTATCAACTTTGAAAAATATGAATCGATGCAAGTAAGTACGGGAAAAACAGGTATATATAAAAAGCAATAAATGATTCATGATTCATAAAAGTCGGCGGTCAAACAAATTAATTGGAAAGAGAGAGACGCATTTGAAATCTACACTATTTTTTGCTATATGAGATCTTTTGACTTTTCTTGTTTTTAGTTTTCTTCTTATCATAAATAATAGGGCCAAGGATTTATTCCCACTACCGGTTTATTATATTTTTAAATTGATATTTGCTGAATAATGAAAATGTAAATATTTATATATAAATTATTAAAATTAAAAGAATTAATTAAGTTTTGAAGATAATATCGTTATTTAAATCGATAATATGCCTATTTCTCTCTAGGTTTAAAAAATTAATATTTTTCTTTAGAATTAAATTTTGAAATGTTAAATTTTCTTTTTTAAGGTTTTTATCTTTTTCTTTCTCCCTTTTTTGACACCTCTTTTGTAGTTGTTGATGTTTTCTCTCCCTCTGATCTCTCTTGTCACCATTCCTTGCCTCCTTTGTTATCGATGAAGACGATTGAAAAGGAGAGAAAATGCCAACGACTAGAGAGGAGAAGAAAAAACTTTAAGAGATGAATAATTACTTTTCAAATATACAATTTTAAACTAAAACAGAGAAATGTAATAAATTTTTAGTTTTTTTAATATTTTTATCTAAACACGAGAGAAAATAGATAAAGTTAACTAATCCGATTAATTTTAACAGCTCATGAATGGATTTAAGTTTTCAATATTTAACGGATATTAATTTTAAAATATAATATACCTTGGGAGGGAATAAGTCTTTCGGCCTAAATAATAATATAAGTAGCAACATTTATAATAATAGAAAACATTTCAATAAGTAGATTAAAACTACTATAATATATCATTAACATGTTAAACAAATAGACTATTCATACAAGTCGGCAATCTAATTAAGTTCAGGGCTTTGCTCTTGGTGTGTTTACTTTACTATGGAACCAAAGACAATGTAATTAAAAGTAGTGTTAATAATAAAGCAAATGGGAATGAGAAAAGGAATGAGAAATGGAATGAAAATTGCGGCATATATGGATATTTTAGATTGGTGGGAAGAGTCAAAAGTATTTCTTGTTGAATTCCTTTCGGTAGGTAAAGCAAGCTTTATGCATTTGATTATCCAACTTAATGAATTTACATTCCAACTAATCTTGCGTGATATGATATGGTAGTTGAATCCTCTCTTTCCCTCACGATTTAAATGATTTTGTTACTGCACATTTCTTAATTATTTTCTTATGGTCACTCGACTTATTTAACGTCAAACTTTTTGTTGACTTTCATGCCATCATATTGCGAATTTTCTTTTATATTTATACATAATAATAATATTATATGCGTAACTTTATGTGTAAATAATGATGTGTTACTATGTGATTAAATATTTTATTTTTTATTTTTAATTATCTAATCATATGATAATACGTTATTATTTATATACAAAATTATACATATAACACTATTTGTATATAAATGTTATTGCTCTCAATTCTTTATTTTAGTGGTAGGGTACATGCTCATGGAATTTGGATACAAAAATATGATCATTGATCTTTTATTATTATTATTATTTTGTTTTATGTTGCCTATTATTGAACAAGAGACTTATTTTATATTTGCACACACTGTTATTTAAATTAATTAAATAATTCTTATCAAAATTTTAATATATGCAAAAGTTTCTTGAGGATGAGTAATCTTAGAGGGTTTAATTGAAGTATATAAAGGATTATCACGTAATTTACTTTTTATAATTAACATTATTTTATTTATTTTATCAAATAATAAAAAATTGTAAAAATATTTTATTACCAATAATGATGTAATAAATTTTTATCAAATATAATAGTAATTTATATGCAAAAAATCTCTAAATAATTTATCTTTTTCGTAGTCTTTCGATTTTATGATCAAACATTATTCAAATCAAATACATCGTAGAGTTAGTTTTGTTTTGTGGGTTATTAATTAAAAAAGAAAATTTTTAACAGTGGATACAAAAATAATTAATTTTGTATAAACCCTTAATTTGTGGTTGTCTTATAATTATCTCTTAATTTTGTTGGAATTATCTATCAGTCAAAAGAGTTTCTGTGAAGCAAAATAAGTCTTTTAGGTTGTTTTGAATAAGCAATTTTTTAATACATAAATATATACACATATATATATAATTGTGTATTATTTTATTATTAATTTAAAATCACTTTATTACATATAACACATTCATGTGTATACATATCTATGTATAAAAAATTTGTACATATAATTTTATTGATTTTGAATCTCAACAATTTTTGCAGAAACTCTTTGATGAGAGTCATGAAACTATGCTGTCGTAAACTTCTCTCTAATAAACTCATTTTTATGAGACTTTGCCAAAATAAACCATAAAAAAAATAAAAATAAAAACATGTTATTGAAAATCTTATTACTTAAGTAAAACATTCAGCCACGCAAACGTACGTTAGACGTCAATCTCCATCACCAGTTCATCAGTCACAGGCGAGCTAATAGCCTGGTGGTGTTGGGCTCTCGTGACTCTGATGACACATCTACGCAATATCATAGATATTCCATTAACAAAACGTGGTGGAAAGAGACCTCCACTCAAACTCAGTGTTTCAGACAACAAAAAATACTAAGGACTTCCTTTAATAAGTCGCTGATGTATCTTTTGTGCAATCCTAAATTCTCACCTTCAACAATGGACCTTTTTTAATTATTTATGCCCTCCCTAGACACACTTCAGGGAAACCAGCTTTATATACCAACTCTTGATAATCCTTCACTTTTTAATATCCATTAAAAACTTCTGTCAAAACTAACATGCAGCCAGCATCACAAAGGATCTCATACAGAACCAAAGAATGGTTTATCAGTAGTGAGCATCTTCTCTGTCTTCAATTATTAGGTGCATAACTGTTAGTCTTGCGTTAATTTCAAAAAAGGTTCTGGAAAGATGGTAAGAATATTGTATTAGAGTCTGCCCCATTATGATTCACCATCACCAATTAAAAATATCCTTAATTATTCTTTATGAATGATGAACCTTTCATGGTGAGAAACGATGAATCCCCCGGCAGTCTATGACTTTACAGTAACAAATTGTCAAGATCAATTACTAATTAATTTCTTTGATCTCGTATGATTTATTTGTCTGACATTTGTGGAAAGTTGAACATATAAAATTAATGCAAGACCATAAATTTTCCCCATTTCATGTTTGTTTGCATGTGTCGTGGGCTCCATGAAAGGAAAAAATATATATGAACAGCTTACTGATACAAGATTTAACCCTTTCCCCACTTAATCAGAGTTTCTTCTTTATCAAAGTAGAATTGACTTGATAAAGCATGTATCAATCAACTGCTAATCCACAGTTTTGTATTATTGAACTAATAAGAATAAGGTTCGTTTATGAGTTGCCAGTTCTAATTTTCTTCCTCCAGGCATTGGCCTTGATTTCCCGATTGAACTTGTCGGTGAAAACAAGGCTCTCCTTGTCTATTTTCGGATTTAAACATAATAGTTACAACAAGAGAAGAGTCTCTAGTTCAAACCGACCATCATTTTAAGGCAATCAAATTACAATAATTTGCTTTCCTTGTCTATTTTCGGATTTAAGCATAATAATTATAACAAGAGAAGGGCCTATAGTTCAAACCGACCATCATTGTAAGACAATCAAATTACAATAATTTGGATTGGTTTCGTACGATAGAGGCAGGCGGTGATGTGTAGTCAAAAAGAGCTATCGAGTGTCATTTATAGCGAGTATGAAAAATGGAACACGTAGCTTACTTTGGGTTGCTTATCTTATCTGGGAATCAAACAAAGTTCTGTGGGGTTTATTAGGGCATGAAATTGTGGTTACTGGTGTCCCACCACATTTATAAAACCCTTTTCCCGAGGGAAAAAATAGATAATTGTTCACCATGAGAATGATGTATGGAGCTAAATATTGGACCAAAGGCCGGTGGAACCAATGTATGCAAACCCCACGTCTGGATGCTGTAAGCCTGAGGCTTGCTATTATTGACTAATATTTCTTTGTATCCATCACCTGCTGCCTCCAATCAATCTCCATCATTCTTCACTGTCATGGACACTAATTTTACAGATGATAGCAGCTTTTGATCTACCAAAATAAGAGAAGGGAAAATTTTGGTTATGATTCAACTGCATGCTTTTGTTTTCATACATAGGGAATTTGAATCGTTTCTTAATGGTTGGGCATGACAATGTGGGGACAATGTGGTGGACTTTTGGTATTTCCATCATTCCATGTGGCGTGGATAATTAATGAAGATCCAAGGCATACAATAGAATTTTGTAGGTGAAGATTAGTAGCATAATTGGTCAAAAAATTGAAATAAAATAGAGTAATTCCATTTGACTTATATTTTATCTGTCTTTTTTATTTATTTTGTCGGGTAATTAACATTTTTCCACTCAAGGTCTGATTTAAAAACATCTCTTTCATCTCTTCTTGAATGCATAAATCACATAAGTTTTTTTATCCAAAACCTAATTGTGTTAATGAAAATTAAATTTTGATATAGTTACAAAGACTACAATTACTATGTTATCCTTATTGTTTGACTTTATATGACTTAAAAGACCATAATTAATTAGTATATTTTTCCTTTTTTACTTTATTAAATTACAATATTATTCTATTAAAACTCAACAATTATCACCCCACCTCTCCTTCTCTAACCACCGCCCAAACAACCACCATCACTCACTGTCTAAGTACTCTTTCAAACTACTCTTTCTACTTGTAATTTGTTATAGTTGCAACCCAATAACCCCCATTGAAGTCTTGTCCTAGAAGTGTTAAGGGGTTCGAGTTGACCCTTGGGTTGGCTAAGGCCAACATTTTTGACATAGCCCATATAATAGGCATGGCCTACTACTACAGTAGGCTGACTCGACATAACCTGTTATTATAGTTGACCATGACAAAATTTTTAAAAAAAATTGAAAATTAGAGGATTTTGCACCCTTTTTCCTAGCTAGTAGCCCATGATTAAATTTTTTTTCTTTTTTTTTCTATATAAACTCTCCCATCTCCCTAAAACATAATTTTTCAGTCTTATACTCTCTCGATCAATTTTTAATTCTATCTAATAACTTAATTTCTGTTTGTTTTATAATTCTGTATTTTTATTAATTATTATTTTTCTTATGAATGTTTTGATAATGAAGAAACTTGATATATTATAAACAAAAAAGGTGTTCAAATGATTGGAATAAATTCATTTTTACAGGTTTAAATAAAAATAAATAGGTTCAATGTAAATATTGTAAGAGATAACTTGAAAAAACAAGTAAGAGTAAAATTATATCTCTTATTCACATATATCATTACATGTTCTACTTTGAGAAATCCCAATGAAGTAACAGATAAAGCGAAAGTAGGAAATGACATTATCTTCTTCTGGTTTATTTGTTGCTCACCTACTTTACTTAGATTTCGTAAACTAGAGTATTTTTGTAATAATGTATTAGGACAAGAGATCTAATTTTGCTCTTACTTATTTCTACTCTTGTAATATTTACATTGCACCCATTCCTTCTCATTTGAGCCTAAAAAATGAATTCGTCCCAATCATTTGAACCTTTTTTTCATTTAAAACATATTAAGTTTTTTCATTATTAAAGTATTAAAAAGCAAAAAAAATAATAATAATAATAACAAATTATTAAAAAAATGAAAACTAAATTGTTAAACATAATTAAAATTTGATTGAGAGATTGAAGAAAGTTTGGAATTATCAAGAAGTAAAGATGTTTAAGTAAAATTTTAGAGTTTCTTTTAGGCCAAAGGACTTATTCCCATCCAAAGTATCCTTTTTTCTCAAGTTTCCACCTCTTAATTCTGAAAATCTCATTTATCTAACTATGGTTAGTTAAAGTTAACAAAACTCTAACTCTTTAAAATTTTATCTCTTTTTCCTCCCTAAACCCTAAAAAATAACCATTTTTTCCTATGTCAAGTTTTAAAAAATGACATTTTCCCTCAGAAGGTTTAATTTTCAAACTTCGGCGTCATTATCAGTGGTCTTTCTCTCGATGCTTCCTCTCCCTTCAACGATCTCTCTTCTCTCACTTAGACATCCAACTGTCGTTGAATGAAGTTGAGAAGATGAAGAGCTTTATTGGGAAGACGAAGTTATTCGTCTTCCTAGAAGAAGACAAAGAAGGCGCTCGTCATGGGCTTACTATAATGTGGGTCATGTCATGGGCTTTCATCATCTGGTGAACCTTGATCCAATATAGCCCACCATTCCAATGGGCTGAGCAGAGGCTGGTCTAGCCCAACCCATTGATATGTCTATCTTACCCCTATGCAGTCATACGAAGAACAAAGAGATGAGAAATTTCAGTAACACTCAACAAGGTAACTCTGGCAATGTTACCGGCTTGGGCTTGGCCCTTTTAAGAGGCGGCCTTATCTGGATGGTTTGTAAAGAGGCGGTGAAATTGATTGTGCCCTCCATAATCTGTTTTGTCTGGATTGGCCCTTTCACATATTGCTTTTAATTTCAAACTGTAAGTATATAACCCATGCTTGCATATGAATTTGAGCCAACTGTCCCTTAAATAAATTGTCAGTCCATTTTCAATTGTTCTGCTTGTTAACCAACATCAAAATTAGTTGACAATCTCCACAAAAAATTATCAGTCAATTCATATAATCGAAAAAGTAATACTATGCTATATATATTTTAAACATATAAATACGTACACACTTATATGTATTATTATAAGATTGAATGTTATTTTATCTTTAATTTAAAATTATTCAATTATATAATATATACATCAAATATGTACTTATTTATATACTTAAAGTAAGTATATATAGTTTTATTAGGCCAAAAGACTTATTCCCATCCAAGGTATAATGGAATCCAAAATTGATACTCGCTAATTTTCAAAAATCTAATATCCCACCCAATAAGTCAATTTTTGTTAAAATTTTCAATTAAAGATAAGGGTAAAATCGTTAATTTAACAGTAATATTAAAAAAATATAATTTATTACATTTTCATCCCTAAGTTTTAAAAACTAATAATTTCACCCATGATTAAAGTTCTGTAGTTTAAGAAAATCGCATTTTCCCCTCCAAAACTTAGAGTTTTCTTTCCTCTCCTTTCTGGCAACATCTCTGACCACTGGAGACTTCCATGAAACTCTTTAACCCATTTTCAACTACCACCTTTATCTCACTAAATAGATACACATAGTATTATTCATTTACTTAAGCCACAATGGGTGAATCTCACTGAATTGGCAATTAAGACATTCTTTTAATGATAATTTGTGTAGGAGTCCCGTTTTGTTCAAGGATTCCGGGCCAAGTAAGATGGGCTCAGGCTCAAGAATGTGTTCATTAGGGCATGTTCAACTTTAAAATATGTTTGTGATGGCTACAAATTAAGAAATAAAGTTCGAAATTCTAAGCTACAATAATAAAAGTGTTTGGTAAATACCTTTTAAATTTGAATTTAATTTAAAATAATCAGATTTATAAAATGATTCTAATGGCTACCTTTCACAGCTTTTCAAAATTAGATTATTTTTAAATCTGATTATATATGTTTAAATGACATATATTTAGTAATAAATTTTCATCAAAGAAATATTTGATATAAAAAGTACATATTTCAATGATTTAGATGATTTAGAATTATAATTTATGTAAGAATTAAAGTTATGAATTTATTTAGAAAATTTTATTTTATTAAAGTTAAAATTATCAAAGGAATAAATTATTAAAAAATAAAGAATAATAAAGGATAATTAATCTGCATCAAATTATCATTTCTTTTTTCATGTTAAAGAAATCCAACTCTTTTTTTTTTCTTTCTAAGATTCAACTTCTATCCAAGGTGGAGTTAGATTTTAACTTACCTGAACTCAAAATTGTCTAAGCTTGAATTTAGTTTGATTTGAGTGAAACTAAGCTCGAGCTTGTCTCAAGTTATTTAAGCTCAACTTGCTTGAGAAAACTCAAGCTCGTGTTTAGCTCAATCCAAAGCTTTGAGCTCAGTTTAGTACTGTAATAAGGCAAAAAAAAAGTTAAAACAATATTGTTTTGATATGTATTAGTCAAAATAACGTCGTTTTTGTTAATTTGTACCGAAATTTTCTAAGGTTGTGACCTTGGCTAGTGGAACACCTTTAAAACTTGAGCTAAAACATATTTAACTATAAGGATCAAACTCGAGCTTGAATTTGCTTAAGCTAAGCTCATTTTCAAGCTCAAACAAACTTGCATCAAATTTAACGCTAATTAAAATGATTAAACTTTCAAATTTTTCTATTGAATAAATTAAACTTTCACAAATTTCTATTGAAGGTACAAAACTAATTACCTTGTTAAAAAAAAAACCACAAACAAAACAAAACAAACAATCTAAATTATATTTGTTCAATATCTTCAATAGGAAATACTAAAAATTTATTTTATTTTATAAAAAAATTTGAAAGTTTCGCTTCTTCAATAAGAATATCTGAAAATTCAATCTCTTCAATATAATCCTTAGAATAAAAAAAAATGATATTTTAATATTTTCAAATGTTATTTTTTCAAACGGCATCTAAAAGGAATCCAATTGGAGGAGGGGAATTGCATCCGAACGGTATCAATAGTGTAATAACCAGGGGAGTGATACTCACAAATATGTAAAATAAATTTAAAAAATATTTTTCCCCAAAAACAAATTTGTACGTAGAGTAGAGTAGTGAACATGACTTTTCATAAATAAACAAATAAATAAATCCATATTTCCAGATTTAGGTGGGAAGAGTTTTGCAGGACAGGATGATTAGGGTTTCTTAATAACTGTAATAAATTATATTATAGGATTATAGATTCTAGGGTAAATTCTTCCAGTAAAGATAAACTATTCATTTCAAAATTTGTACATCTTCACAGCGCCCAGCCGAGCTAAATCCAGCCGATTTGGTGTAATTAATTACTTCGATTTGGTAGATATTTTTTTGTTTTTTTTATGAACAACGTCATTCTCATGAATGAAAAATATATATTTCTAAAGATTCAAATCTCATTGTAATAATTGGAATTATAGAAACTTGCATCGCATTGACAAGTTTTTCAACCAATGCTATAATTACTATTAAAGCAAGATTATCGGAAGGTTACTGTTAACAGAGAACTCATAATCATTAGATTAAAAAATAATATATATTTTAAAAATTATAGTTAAAAATTAATCATTTTTTTTATAAAGACAATAATATTATTGAAATATATTAAAATTTTAAAAAATATTTATGATATTTTTTAAGATAATAATATAATATTTAAATTTTTTATTTTTTTACTATTATTATTTTAAGAAGACATATTTTATGATATCATATAATATATAATAAGTAATTATTGAAAAAAATTATATTTTCATGAGCATATATTATGAGATTTAACTACACAAATAATATGAGGGTAAGTACCATTTTACATATAAAAAATTAGTAATATAATATTAATTTATTTATTTAAAAGAAATTATTATAAATTTTAGCTAACCCTCTTCATATTTCACCTACTCAAAAACAAATCTTGGTTGTTGGGATATAAACAAACATATCTCCTACAATGGACGGCCACGTTAAAACCTAATAAGAAAATTTGATAAAATTTTATTGGTCGTGCAATTATGTGAGAAAAAATTGATGTGTCGGTATTATTAAAAATTTTGTTTTTGTACAATATGTATTAAAAAATATAAAAAAAAAATTATCTTTCAATGCTCTGAAACCTTTATACATAAAAAAGTGAGCTTAGCGGGAGAAGAAATGGGGCTACTTGTTGCCCTAAACAAGTGTGGTGAGTGACACAATTTCAGCGTTGACACAACCAATTTAATATATATAATTGACGTAACGGTAGAACCAAGAAAACTCAGGATAGATGGTCCAATATTTGCCCCACTAAATGAATAAACATTATTATATTTTTACATACATTCATATAAATATAATATTCTTATTCTTGTCCCTTTCCTTGACATTTTCGCCAAGTATCCTTCGTCCCCATCCAAAGAACCTGCCCTATTTCATCTAGCAGATTGTGATATGTAATATATAAACATATTTTTGATATTTTTAAGCTCATTTAACATTAACCCTCAAAACCCTTTAGTAATAACCGTTAATTTCATCGTCAAACAATGGATACTGCTAACGTTCCTAGGAGATGCACGAACTGGTGCTATTGTAGATCTATCAGCTCGTTAGAAACGGTGGAACCGAAGGTCGAAGCAGCAACCACCGCACCACCTGTCTGTGTTGCGTGCAAAAAGCTCGATGGAGTGGCTGCATGGCTCCTTCATGGGGTGGCGGCTGTCTTTTTCAAAACTCTAGAGCGGTGCTCTTGCATTTATGTTGGCACCATCGATGATAATAATCCCGATGGTGATGCTGATGCTGATGCTGATGCTGATGTGCCATTCATTGACAAGAATAACGCAGATCTTCAAAAGCACAACATGGAGGAGGAGAAGAAGGAGGAGGACGAAGGGGACGTCCCTTTAAAGAACGATATAGGATCGCAGAATATTAAAATTGATGCCTAATTTTGTTGGGCAAAAGCCTTGTGATTAATCAATGGCTATAATACATCTTTAAAATAAATTTATACAGTGAACCGACGAATTAATATTCATAAGTTATAAATTAAGTCGGTACATTGGATCTCACGATCTATAGAATTTATTATTTATTTAATTTTTTGGTTTGGAATAATTATTTTTAAATATGATGTTTGTTTAATTAGATTTGTAACCATAAAATGTCTACATCATTTGGCTCACTTTATATTAATTCATTTGAAATTATGTCAGAAGCTGATATATATTACATGTCACTAGTAATTAACTTATGGTAAAGTATGTTATTGTTGCTAAAAATAATTCAAATGATGTGATCAACATTTTCATCTATAATAAAATTTGGCATATGAAAGACTAGAATATAATTCATAATTTATATATCTATAGGTATACACTATTCTATTAATTTTTCAAGTTGTTCTTCAATTTATTTATTGTTATTTTTGGATTTTGACTTTTTTTTTTAAGCAACAGTCTTATAGGCAGTATTGAGTTGTGTTGAAAATGGTAAGGTTTATGTCACGCTTCCACAAGTTTCATTTGTTTGTATCTATTATACATGTTTCCTTTTATATGATAGTTACATCAACCGTGGTATGCATTCGAGAATATATCTCTAATAGAATAAGTGATAACATGATGTCTATCTGAAATAATTGATAATTTTTGGAGATGACCAATGCACTAATGTAAAGCTCTTAGAAACAAAGTCCAAGTGATAGTTTTCTCATTTCCCCTTATACGAAATGCTAATAAGCAAATCTAGTTGTTTTCATCTTTTCCACAACAATAAAAAGTGTCTCATAATATAGACATTTCAAGAATGTTCCATCAATATAAATGAAAGGATATCGGTTATCTCAAAATTCTCTAATTGAGCACCCTAAACCTATAAAGCAAAATGGAATCGATTATCTCATATGTCTCAATGTGTGTAACAATGCAAAGGTTTCTTCTTTCCAAGTTGTAATGAATCCTCTAGTGAACCTCAGATCTTATTCAAAACCTAGTTCTTTATATGTCAAACTTGAGTGTATGAGATATTAATTATATACCTATTCGCTACATCCGTTATGATATCCTTCAACCTATAGATACATTTAGCCATTGTAAACATAAAATGTAATATTTTACCAAGTGCTCTTTTGTTAGCCTATCTATAATGTGGTATTATTACATCTCAAGAACAAGTGAATTGTTCCATCCTGCACAACACGTAAACGTCATAGTCACTTAACTTCACCCCTCATGCTTTTCATTTGCTTTTGATATCCCATCTTTTTTTATTTGAGCTTGTCACCTTGAACAAATAGCCATTTTTCAATGCATTTTTGTGAAACATATCTATTAAAACCTTTTTACTGGCAAACTGATCATTTACTTTGAATCTCTCATCTTGTGGTGAAGCTAAATGAATTTCAATACCTTATTTTTAACATCCTTATACTTTGGACCCTAAAAAATGGATTTAAAGCTTGAAAATTAATGGGAATGAGCCCATAGTGTATTGGAATTTCATGATCTAAATTGTTCAAAGCTAACCCACTAAGACTAACCCCCACATCATCATTACCACCATCATCACTACTATCATCAATACCACCATCATCACAACCACATATTTTTTTTCATTTGATTGAAATCATTTATTGGAATGTCCTCCATCTCAAAACATCTTTTGAGTGTACTCTATAACGGTTTGAGATACTGTTGTTCATAATTGGTTATGGCTTCTTTAGGGCTTGTAACCACACCAAGAAATAACAAATTTCTTTTGCGTGCCTTGGATAGGCTCATGACAATCCAAACATCGTAGTCATCCTATATCTGATACAATAAATCACTAGAGGTGGTTGGGTTTTGCATATAAATTTTTACATCATTACAACTTCGATCGATGTCTAACCAAGAAAAAACTGCTTCTATGAATTTATTATAATTTATCTTTGTGTCCATTGATACCAATATTTGAACCCCACCAATATATTTCAAAGTGTTATCAACACCAACAACCCATTGCCCACCATATCCGAGAACATTTTAAAAAATTTTATTATAGTCCAAAGTGCACAAATGTAAATTGTCACGCACACACACATGGAAGCACACAAACGCACTCAGGTAAATACACAAACATGCACAAGTATATGCGCATAGCATTTTTCAAGAAAATTGCAGTTTTGGTTTTCCTTCGATCTAGACACCAATAATTGTTCTTCGTTGAAAAAAAAACATATATTGCTTGTATTCAAGTTATGTAATTGTTTAAAGTTCCAAAAAACAAAAAGAAGCATCACATTCTTTCAAAAATCAACGTTGTTATCTTTATTCTCAAATGCTTGAAACTAACAATACTAACACAAACAAATGAAAGTTTTTGTTTAATATACATTTGAGTCAAAATGCTTACATGGACTATAACGATCTTGTTGATTAAGTAATGTTGTCTTATTTAAGTGTGATTGTCGTTTGTGTTGAAAGAAAAATGGTGAAGGAGAAGGTAATATAATGGAAAGGTATTTTTGATACAAATTATAGGTTTTGCTTGAGTATAACTCAAATTTTTTTTGACCTAAATTGGTATAGACAACAAATTATTCCCCTATTTTAATTAATTTCCCATTTATTTATAGATTTTGGTACGATTCACTAATTAATGGGTCATATATCAAGCTTAGGCCACTACCACCTCTAGTGATCAGAATTGATGTAGAAATAAAGATTATTAGATAAGAAATGGACATGATTGAGAAGAAATCAATGCATTAACGTGGGCAGTAAATCAAATAGACTGAAATGAATCAAAACCTCCTGTTAATTAATGGGGCGAGTGATAGGAACATGTCCCATTTTGATGAAAAATATTGTAACAACAATTCATGTCAAGGTCACACAAAGCTTTCCATTGAATTAGGACCATAAATCTTTTTGTTTTTTAAAGTAACTCTTATCATATTACAACTTTTAGAGATAGCAAGAACATCACAAAGAAGTTCTTCTTCCTAGCATTTTCAAGATCTTTTTCCTATTCACCTTATTATTGACATGAGAAAGTTATCATTTTTTTACCAAATTGAGATCATATCATTAATATAATTATTTTTTTTTAGTTCAGTTAGAATAGAAATATATCTTAAAAACCGTATTTCAATTAGAAATACTCAAATTTAATTATTTGAATGTAACTCTTATTCATCCTATATATAT
This sequence comes from Mangifera indica, assembly GCF_011075055.1. Taxonomy (NCBI): domain Eukaryota; kingdom Viridiplantae; phylum Streptophyta; class Magnoliopsida; order Sapindales; family Anacardiaceae; genus Mangifera; species Mangifera indica. Next base: position 20,169,740 of record NC_058137.1, on the reverse strand, counting down.
GAAAGACTAATATAGGGAAAAAATGGACACAAAAGGATAGAAAGAAATGTGGAGTTTAGTTTATCATTACATTATAGATCTCACGCATAATAATTGTTCCAAGATAGATGGTTTTTATAGAAGTTCAATTATCCTTTTTTGAATCTTTGTCCAAAATCAAGTCTTTCTCAAGGGACATATCATTATATCTACGATAATTAATAACACAAACATAATCCTAAGTTTTCAACCATCGAATTGAACTATGTTAAAAAAATTTTATATCTTATTTTCTTTATATTTCACTTCTCTCTCGTCATGGTAGGTATTAGGATTGATTAACCAATTCTTATTACTCTTATCACAGGTCTTTTTGTAAAAAATTTAAATTGTGTAAACAAGTGGTTAACGAAAGATCACATTACACATCTTTACTATATATATTCATTTCAAGCAACCCATTCTCAAGCAAAATTACCTAGTTTAGAAGTTTCAGATATCTCTCTTTTTTTTCCACCAAAGTTTAAATGGTTCAACTTTCTTTTACGTGTCCCCTTAAAGAATAGGCAGCACCGTCTTTATAAAGTGGGGATCTTTCACATGGAGCCTGCCCGATCTTTTAATTTTTGTAATGAACAAGAGTGAGCGATTCACAGCTTTTAGCCAGCTGCGAAATCTCAGCCAATGGCTTAACATACACAATTATGGGAGTTAAATGGTCGTTGCAGCTTTATCATAATCACAACTTCACAAAAATAATTTCCTAATTAAACATATTTAATGGGTTTTATAATGAGCTTGCATGGATCAAACATGCAAGGAAAGGACCTCAATTTGATAATATATATTATTATACCTATTCCTCAATGACTAAGAAAAAGTTACACAGATAGTTTATAAAAAATATATTAATTATAGAGGAAAACTCAAGTATCCTTTTGCCAATATATAGGTGTTTGCCGGCCTCGTGCCTCTCTAAATGATCAATCTCTTTAAAGAATATTACATCTTTGTTATTTATAAATTATCTAACTTCCACAGTTAATCAAATAAAAAGAATATTTACTTAAATGAAGAGATTTTGATAGTTTTATGTCCTTAGAAAAAGAATATTCCAACTTATCTTGCTTATAAATTGAGATTTGATGCTTTACTTTATAAACTTTATTCCGAATTAAAATATGGAATTTTAATTGTTTTGTGACAATTATTGATGGAGTGGGCATTCAGCATGCCCGCCGTGGCTTAAAAAATACTTATCCATTACAACATCGCCGTCACTTTCATTTTCTGACCAAAAAACTAAAGGAAAATTGTTTATAATATCCAACGGCTTAATCTGCCCATCGGCTCACAAAAGCAGAGCCGACCTTCTTACTTTTTCTCCACGTCATCAGCTCTCGAAACCATTGGCTCCTCACACGCCGGCTTAATCAGTCAACGACACGTGTCCATTGTAGGCCCGTTTATTTTGTTTCTTCATGACTAAGCTAGAAACGGATCTTTAAACGGACCCCATTAGTGTATGTCGCTTTAAAAAGTAACTCAACACTTGAGCCCTACCATAGTGCCACCTGACTCAAAAGTTAACACACCTGAGCATACTGCGGATAAAGACGAATACGGTTTCAAATCAAAATACGTATAAAGTCGTATTCTACATACGTCATGTGGGCTCAGCATTTCGTCCATAAATATGAGCCCCCCACACTGCAGTTCTTCCCTTTCTCTCTCCTTCCTTCCTCTACTCACTTAAAGAAAATTCTGAGTCATGTTGTCCGCTATTCCGGCGATATCCCCATCGGATCCGGCGATCGGAAACCCTTTTTCAAACTTTGAAAATCGGTTCATCCCATGGGACGGTGACCTATTTTCAGCCGTAACCCAGTCAGCTCCCCCAAAACCAGTGGTTTCGAGTTCCGGTTCGGATGAAATGAACCAGAAACAAACCAACTCAAACTCCGGTTGCGATGAAACGAAACCTCCGGCGTCAGTTATCGATGAGCGGAAGCAAAGACGCATGTTATCGAACCGGGAGTCAGCGAGAAGGTCACGCATGCGGAAACAGAGGCATTTAGAAAACCTAAGGAGCCAGCTGAACCGCCTAAAGATGGAGAACCGAGAACTAACAAACCGGTTGCAGTTTGTTTTGTTTCACTGGCAACTTGTAAGAACAGACAATGATCGGCTCCGATCCGAGCACAGCTTGCTCCGACGTAAACTGTCGGAATTGCGTGAATTGTTGATGTTCCGGCAACTCCAACAGTTTACGTCTGCATGGGCATGCAGTAACGTCACAAGTTAACAAACCCCGTCAATAATCACATAAATTTAACTATAATAAAGATTCCACTAAACTGTAAAACAAGAACAAAGAGTCGTCTCAATTTCTCTCGTTTATTATGTAACTAAAATTAGCTGTTCAAGTTAAGATATATAAGTGGTGGGGTTTTCGGTCATTTTTGGGCAACCGCGGCTTTTGTTGTTATCATTGTTATTATTACAGTGTAAAAAATTAATTAGCCAGTGTTTTGTTTTTGTTGCTCCAGTCGGCAAGCCACTGAAAATTCCAGGGAAATGATGCCAATATTTAAAAATATCAAATCATTGCCGTGTTTAAATTTAATAATGAGTCAAGGGATATAAATAATGTAAAACTCCCAGCTTGGAGGACTTGCAAAGTCTTAAATACCCTTCATTCATATTAAATATCATTAACAAAGCCATTATTCAAGGATAATTGCGTCATTTGAGACCGTAAAAAGACAGGTTAATTTAATAATTTAAGGTTGGCGATTCCACTTCTCTTTTATAAAAGCAAACGATCAATCATGGGTTGATAGTTGTCATGGAAGGGCAAAATTGTAATAAAATAAGGACATGGTTAGGAGTCTATCACAAGTAGCGAATGATTTCTTGCTTTATTTCTAATCAATCAAAAAAGTATAGCCCTCCCTCTCACTAATCCTCTATTTTTTTACTTAATTAATCAGAAAATGCAGAGGCAATCAGAGCTTTTAGGTGTATAATAATAAGTGATTAGTGACATCATCCTTAAAAAAGGAGAGAAATGGGGGGGCACAAATTTTGATTAAGAACGAAATCCAAGTAGCAAATATAAAATTGAAAAGAGGCAACCGTCACCACATTTTTACGACACTTAATTGAAAGTTAGGGTTTAATAAGGAGGAAATATACGCTGTGCTATATTTAATTCTAAAGCCTTTGTGGTTTGTTTTAGGTAAGTTATTGCGATTTGAAAGTAGGAAGAAATTTTTCTACAAAAATACATAAAGCAATGGATATTCCCCGCATATTACTTTGATAAAAAATTTGGCTGAAATCTTCGGTCGTAGGTATAAATATAATGATCTTCATTTTTTCAGTTATATCCCATTTCTTAAATGTTATCATCTATCTTCTCGGATTTGAATTAAAGATTTATTCCCACCCAAGATTTAGTCCATTTCTTAACTCACGGTTGATGATGAGAGAGAGTTAGCTAATGATCAGAGAGAGAAAAAAAGAGGTTGTTAGAGATAAAATAGTTGCTGAAAAAGGGAGAAAAAAAAACTTAATTAAGAAAAAATAATTATTTTTCAGAACTGAAAAAGGGAGAATGAAAACTCCGGAGGCTTCATTCCGATTATTCCACACGAAAATAGACAATGAGATGTACTAATTTTTATTGAAAGTGGATGATAGTTCTAGAGTTATCTCACTCCTTTAAGTTATCAAATTAATGTCATGTCATGTCATGCATGACTTCACAAGAAAAGAATACGACTAATTACATACGAATTTATGCATCTAATCGAAACATCTAAAAGTGATCCACGATCCAAGGTTCAATGTTAACGACATCATTTGCCTTCATGTATTGACATTTTGATAGCATAATATGGCAGACCTTTCCCGTGCTTTCTGTGTTGGGAAGGAAGGAAGGAAGGAATACACAACACAAGTTCCCCATTCTTTTGTTTCTTGTGGCAAGAGTTGAAGAAGCAAAACGCTTTAGCAATTTGCACCGATTGCATTGGTACGGTTGTTGACCGCAGGTCATACATATGTAAGCCATGTATGGCACAAAAAAGCTAAATTAAGCGAAATATTCAAAAGGTCGGCAGCTGACAGACTTGCACTGGTGGTGGGTATCGATATCAAATCACCTTCATAAAGCCATGTTCTCAGTTTCTTATCATAAACTTGCTTTACTATAACGATATTCTCTAATAAGTTATGAGGCTTTCCAGAATATATCGAATACCCAAAAAAATGGAGACCAAGTGGCGCATCTTCTACCGTTAACGATAATCTAATTCAAAAAGACAAATTAAATCATTACACATAAATAAATATTTGTGGGTGTAAATGTTTCCAGCTCTCTCGTTTTTAAAGCCTCATTATGCTGTGGGTTCCTGCCACGAAAGAAGTTAGATCCTTCTCTTCTCTCTTCTAACCACGTGCAATTTTGGTTTCTTTAGCCGCCAGCCATGATTATGTTATTTTTCAATTTAGACGGTTCTAAAGTTTGGACAATTATTATACTTTTACTATGATATATAGATGTGGTCACAATATTCTCTTCGCTAACAATAGGCCAAATCACTTTTTTCCCGTCCAAAGGCACGGTAAAGCTACAAATATAAATTCTTACTTTTTTTAAATTTAAAAAATCTAATTTTTTTATTTATTATTCATTTATACTAATAAATTTCATTTTGTTAATATAATGGTACAAATTTATTATATTTAATAAAAATTTTAATTATCAATGTGTTTTTAATTTTTATTAAAATTATAAAAAGGCCACAATCAAGTATGGAAATTTAATTGGCCAATCTATCTTCCAATATTATTTGATTTACTAATTTATCCTCCATAAATTATAATTTATTATTTTTATTTTTCTAAAGAAATTCTTTATGTTTTCTTTTTTAGTTCCTTTTCCTTTTGTCATCTTTGTTCTTCACTATTGACCGCAATCAATCGTTTTCTGTTTCTCTCATCTTCACCATCAACTATCACTCATCTTTTTCCTATAGTCATCTTTACCACCAACACTAACAATTATTATTCTCCTTTTATCACTCTTTCATTTTTCAATTTTCTAAGAAAATCTTTTAATTACCCTAGATTTACATGAGTTAAAAAAGGAGCGAGAGTAAGAAGATGAAGAGATATATTGGCATTTATTAAAAAGAAATAAGTAAGAGAATAAAAGGGAAGATATGGTAATGCATAGGAAATAAGTGGGAGAAAAAAGAAGAGAAAGGGAGAAATACATTGACATTTATTGGAAATAAAATAGTGGGAGAAGAAAAGGGAATGGAAAGAAGAGAATAAGAGAGATTTATTGATATTCATTGGAAACACATTAGTAGGAGAAGAAGACATTTATTGAAAATAAAGGAGTGGAACAAGAAGAAGAATAGGCAATGGAAATGAGGAGGAGAAAGAAAAATGATATTGGCATTTATTGAAAATAAATGAGTGGTAGAAGATGAAGAGATAATATTTTAAAAATGAGAAAATAATAATATGTAAATATTGTAAATAGACTCCTTCGCTAGGGCTGGATTCGAGCCGAGCCGAGCTCGGCTCGCAGCCAGCTCGGGCTCGGCTCGACTTTTTGAGGGCCGGCTCGAGTTCGGCTCGAGCTCGACTCGAGCCGAATTCGGCTCGGCTCGAGTTCGGCTCGTTTTCAGTTCGGCTCGGTAACGGCTCGGCTCGGCTCGTTTTTTATATCAAAACGACACCGTTTTGTATATATATAAAAATCAAAACGACGCCGTTTTGTATAAAAAAATTTTAAAAAAAATATACCGAGCCAGCTCGAGCTCGGCTCGAGCTCGATCGAGCCGAGCTGAGCCCGGCTCATTTCGGGCTCGAACCGAGCCGAGCCGAGCTCGAGCCCGAGCTGGCTCGGCTCGAATCCAACCCTATCCTTCGCAGATAACTTAAACGGTAAAAGAAAAGATTTTATGCATAAAAAAATATGAATTTAAATTTTTTTTGATAATACATTAAAATCAAACTTTTGACTTACTTAATTTAATAGTTGTGAAGTCATTCATTGAATTTAAAGTTTGTCATATTCGATATAATTGGTTTAATCACAAAAAATAGTTTAATTATTATTATTATTTTTAGTTTATATTAAAATGATAAATTTACCCTTTTGTATAAGAGAATTATATGCTCATGGAGTGGTTTGATATTGTTGTGGTTCCTTTTTACTTTGGAATTTGTCAAGTTGTTGAAAAATAGATGATTTCTTGGGGTTATATGCTTATAGGAGGATAGTGTTATAACATTTATGATGGCAGATGAATGAATGTATAATAACAGGTTCAGTGTATTTCTAATCAAACCAAATATTACATAATTTATTTCAGGAAGGATGTGAAGAATATTGAATTGGCTTGTTGGTTGTGTTCAAAAAATTGTTGGACTGTGGTGTTTCTTAATAAAACAGTGAGCTTTAATTATAAATTAGTGGCTTGTTAAATGGTGAATTTTAGGAAATTGCAAGGAGGACTTTTGTGCAAGAGGATGTTCTTTATCTTCAACTATTTTAAAATTGAATCAGATCAATCAGTTCAATCGATTGAACTAAAAATCGACTCCAAATCTAGTTCAATTAATATAAAAAAATAATTTTTTTCATTGATTTGGTCAAAAACTAGATTTAACCAAAATTTTGAATTTTTTTAAATTTTAATTATTTTTTAGTTTTGGTTATTTTTTATTACATTAGATGAATTTCTAAAAGTCTATAAGGAAAAATAAGTTCAAAAATAAAATAAAAAATAAGAAAAAAATATTTGATATCCATTGAAACGTCTTTTATAGGTAATAATTTACAGAATTATATTTTTTTTATCATAAGATTGAGATTTTTTTAATTTTAATTGTTTAATTGAAATCAAATGAATAATTGTTACTCATTAAAAATTATATGTTCTTATCTCTATAGGTATGGGTATTTTGATTAATTTTATTTTTTATAAATTTTTAAATAAAATCAACTTATTAAACTAATCAAATCGATTCAACTATAAATTAATAAGATAACCGATTCAATTACTAATCCGTTTTAAAAGCATTGTTTATCTTTCTCTTCGACAAAGAAAACTCTTTCAAGTACAAGTTGTTATGGGTTTCCTTCTGTCAACAAGTATAAAGAAGATGAAGCAATTCAACAGTGCAAATTATTAAGTTTTGTGTTTGTTTGCACACGAATCCAACAGTAATAGTTCTAATAGACTAGTATTGCCAATTTTGTAAAGCTTTGTGAGTTGTATGTAAATATTTTTGTAGCTCATTTATGATTAATGAAATTGATATATTATTAAAAAAATCTTGATTGTTCTTTGCTATTCTATGTATGATGTTTTTTGTTACGTTGTATATTACTATATTTAATAAAAATTAGTAAATATAAATAGTTATTATATTAAGTTGAATATAATAAAAGAATATTAACTAATTATTTTATATAAATATTTTTGTTATAATTATTTTATATTATTTTTTATGTTTCTCGATATATTAATAAAAAAATGAGAGCATTTTTATTGTAGTAGTAACAAAATTAAAATTATTTTGATATTTTCTTTAATAGCTAAGATATAAGTAATAATCAAATTCTTTTTTATATTATTTGTTGTATCATTTTTAAAAATAATTTTTAAATCTTCGACCGAACGCCCCTAGGGGTTATTATGTGACCTACCTTGTGGATTTAGATTTTTCATTTGCCCCGCATGTATGAGAAACTATCACTTACCTCCCCACACATTTGATGAAATTATGGCTCATCTCCCCCCACTTCCGGTTAATGACGGTTAGTCATTGAGTTACTGGAGACAAACATAAAATTTCACCGTTCAGTTGGAAGAAAGAGATTGGGAAAGATTAAGCCTACAAATAAAGAATTTAATGAACTAAAGTTTGGGAGATAAAGAGATGAAGCCATTACAAGAGTTTGAGAATGTTGAGTTGCCAGCCCGCTAGGATTGCCAAAAACATCATGGGCCAAGCCCAAAAACATCATGGGCCAAGCCCAAAAACTAAAGGATAGCCATGTCATTTCAGTCATCCACCTCTTGCTGTCTATATAATCCCTACACGGTGATTAGGGTTTTAAACCAAGGAAGCAGCAGACACAGAGCCCTTCTTATTCTCCGCCTCTCTCTAGTTTTTTTCTCCTTTCTTAGTAAAATTTTGTAGTTGTGTTTTGGGGTTTTAGAGGCAATGATGACAAGTTACATTTCTCGATCCTGATTCGATTTTGCTTTTATAAGGACCAAAGCAAATAGATTTTAATTTGATGACAGCATTTGTGCGTGTCTGAGCCATTATTGAATTTGTTTTTGATCAGATTGAAAGATGAATGAAGTGGGTGTTGCGATGATTATAAGATAATTCCTCGTTCTGAATGCGTATATGCATGACAGACTCTTTTACACCCATAGAATATGAGCTCTCCCACTTCAAATTTTGATCTTCTTTCTTTTGATTTTTAGCAATGGAACTTGATAGCAATTGTTTTTGTTCTATATTTCCTTATGGCTTTGGGTTTTTTTTATGCTATTAAATTAAACAATGATTTTTCAGAAAATGTAAAGACTGTATATTTTCTTTATTGCTTCGAATCATTCTTGCCAATGAATCCGAATGTAATGCATAAATTGGACGACTGAAAATATGAAGTTGCAACTTGGAAGCAGAAATAATTCTGTGGCCGGATAGATTTTTTGTTTTTTTTTTTTCCGAAAATTACATTATGAAATCATTTTTATTCTTTGTTTATCTCAACAATGAATTTACTCCACCTTTTCAGTAGCCATTAAAAATTTAAATATATGTTTGTTGAAATGATTAGATGGAGGGCTTAATCTGAATCAAGTAACGTCCAGAAAGGAATTTTGTATTCACTATAAAATTGGTTTGAAGTAGTTTGGCTTAGTTTTCTGGGTACTAAAATCAGTTTTTTCTTCTGCTTAAAGCTTTTGATGTTTAAGAAATATGCGGCTTGCTCACTAAATCAGTAATGGTGAACAAGTTGGTAATCTGTCAAGCTAAATTTAGATTGCTGGGATTCATTGGAGACTTTCCTGCTCATCGACATGTCAAGGGAAGTAGGTTGGCCCATTGTGCAGGTTGTCAAGGGTCTTAGATCAAAACCTGTGGGCTGATTTGTTGAGGGTTAATGAAGGCGCGATTTAAGGGGTTTTGGGTTTGCCCGCACCTTGCAATCTTAGTGAGCTGGCAAGGCTTGCCAATTGACAAATTTAGGTACAATTTGACCCTAGGCATGACAGGCCATTCTAGACCCAGCCCAATTCGGTGCTGTGTCTACCTACCTTGGAATGGAGGAACAATTTGTTTAGACAATAAATCAAACGGCCATTCAGGTTAAACCGTAACAATTGCTATCATCAATTTACAATTGGACATTATTTTTCTCCTATGAGAAAATTCATTTTCTAAACTCTGATTACCATAATGCAGAAAGGACGGGGTGGGTTGTAGAAAAGAGCAAGAATATATTGTGGAATTTGGTCTTTCCTGGAAAAGAGCAAGAATATATTGTGGAATTTGGTCTTTCCTGGAAAAGAGGAAGAATATTCACCTACTTCTCTGTGATTGAGATTTTGAGAGATCAACAATTCATTCTACTAAATCTTGCAGCCCATTTTATGACACTAAATATCATGCTTGTAAAAGTACGTGAATTGCAAAACATGTTTCGTATCCGACATGTTTCAAACATATAATGCCCAAATGTAAAATTCATTCTTACATTTCAACCTTATGTCTGAGCAATCACTTTAATAATTTAGTAATGGGCATGCTTATCTGTCAACTTTTATGCAGGTCTGGTTTATTTGTAATACTGCTTTTGCAGAACGGACAAGCAATGAAAAACAAGTTAAGATGACAAAAATTCATGAGTAAACTGGCAAACATCATGAAATAAACAGTTCGACCAGTACTATTATCATTTTACTTATATTCTGAGTCCAATTTGCAATGGAGAATAGGTCCCAGTCTTGAGAAAAATGATGACTAAAAGTTAAGCCAAGTTCATAATGGTGTAAGTAGTGTCAGTGGCTGGGCCACTCAAGGATCTGCCGGGTGGGCAAGCCACAAGAGTGCCTCCTGCCTGGAGTCAAGGAATCTCCATCCAATCTACCAAATAGTGTAATACAAATTCCATAATGTTGATATTTGGGGAGCAAGGAATCCACCAACAGGAAAAAGATTGGGGAGAGATAATAACAACATTATGGTCCAGTTCACACAGCTAACCCACTACTTTGGAGTCTAGCGTAATCAAAACAAAATATATTTCACAGCTTCATTATGTGAAGAGAAGCTGCCCTTCCAGCAACCAAATGTTAGGCTATCAACAAAAATGTATGCAACAACTTAAGCATATCATAAATTACTTCAATTCATAAACTGTAGAGACCCATAGGTTCATGAGTTCGAATGGCCAATGCTTAACAAAGTGATTAGCCAAAGTACTGAGTAAATTTTTAAAACTGCATGGTGAAGAAGAACAAATCATAGAAACTAGTACAACAAACATAGTTGCTGCTAAGCTCTCCACTCCGATCCAGCTACTTCTGACTATCACTATCTTGCACTGATTACAGGGATGGAATGGAGGAGGAACTTAGAAGAGTTGAGGCATCACCAATGCTTCCTCCATCATGTGTCTTCTTGTTATCGGCCATTGAACTGCTCCCCGAACTGCTATTTGAGAGTGAACAGAAAGCTGACTTTTGCAAGACACCTGTTGGAGAAGATCCCAATTGCTGGCTGCTATCCCACCCTTCAGTTCCCATGTTAAGAGATGAACTCTCGGAGGTAACCACATTGTTAGAGGTATTGGTCAAGGCCTCTCCTAAAGGACCACACATTGAAGTTCCCCAAGACTTTGGTATCCAATTTGTTAGCTTTTGGGTTGGCTCATTGAGATCATTGTTTAACCCCAAATCCACTTGGGTAGGTTCAAACTCACGATATAACCTAAGGGGTGATAGAGCCAGTTTCTCACGGTTGGGAGAGGATGATGATGAGAATTCTGAAGCTATAGGAATTGACATTGATAGTTGAGTCCAGTCTGATTTAAGCTCTTCAGGCCAAGTAAGAATGGAACGGCTTGACTCATCCTTCGGCCAGTCATCCATGAATTTCCGAAGAGGATTTTGATCTTGGTTTTCACTGTCATTAAAGTCTAGGAAAGACCCACCATAGTTTTTGGAATTCGAATATGAGCTCCTCTGGGAAGGATTAAGGAGGGAGTCAGAGCACAGAAATCCAAAAACAGATTGAGAGGATTTTTCAAATGGAATGTCTTGTTTCGTAACAGGGAAAGTAGATTCATTAGATTTTAGGTCAATGGTGGAAGACATCATGGAGACACTTCGTGAATCTTGCACTCTGCCACGCAAATTCACTTTACTGAGAAATAAATAGTAAAAAGATCCTTACAAGGGAATAAGGGAAAAAGAAGATTAAAAGGCAAAAGACAAGAAAAAATGTCCAACTCTAGAATTTTATAATTATGTCGTTTTTCAGAATGGCTCTTATCCAAATTACTAAACAGAACAATTACAAATATATCCTGGAATCCTAAGTCTTAAACATTAGGACTAGTTTTTGTTGCCAAAGTAGAAGGAATAATTGGATTACCTTTATTAGGGAAAAGGTAAATGGGAGTATAAGTATGAAAACCATAAACTGCAGTATCATCTTTAAAAATCAAAGCATATAAGATAAACAGATAAATGCTCAAATTCTAAAGCTTATGCTTCACCTGCTGACACAGGCATCTGCAGTAGATTTGGCGGCAGCACCAGGTTGTAAGTTTTTGAACTGGTGCTGGGTGATGGCTAGACTGTTGGATGCACCATCACTGGTTATCATCGATGTTGACATGGAGGAAGTCATTGGCACCACCATCGAATTAGTGGTCCCAGAGGCTGCATGGCCAGTTTGGCCTTCCACAGGCTTTCTTGAACGATGGCGGCCCCTGTTTATGTGCCTTTCACAGTACTTTTGGTCAGCAACAGCATCCCTTGAGCACCGCCATTTCTTTCCATCTGTTCGCCTACACCTCCCTGGCTCAGGATCAGTGTTGCTAGCATAGCCTAGATGGAAAGGCCCCCATCCATCTGCACAAATTTAAAAATATATAAATAAATGAAAGCAGAAAAGAAACAAACCAACCAACCAAAAGGAAGAAAACAAAGAAGATGCTAAATTTTATCAAGCAAAGTGTTACTCTATAGCGAACTTACATCCTGGTTTTATACCAAGAAACTCAGAAAAGATTAACAGAAAACTTTATGTTTTCTGCAAAAACCGAATGTAATAACTGCTAATTCCGAATCTCCAGTTGATTGCAACAGAATGGCTTCTAAAAAATTAACAGGAGCGCACAAACCCAAACACCACACATAAAATAAAATTAAGGAACTCAAAGAATAGCAATAACAACACAAAGTATATAGCATTTCAAACAGAAGAACCTTACATGAATTGGGAACAAAAAAACTCAAAGCATAGAGCTTTTCAGAGAGAAGAAGCTTACATGAATTGGGAGAAAAGGACCCAGTAGCTGAGTAAGGCATGCCAAATGATTGGACGGACTTTCTGATGGGGATGAGTAAATTGGGTGGTACAGGCACGTTTAAGCTAATGTATTTGTAGATCAAGGCCTGGTGTTCTAGTTCAATCCACTGAGAAGGAGTAAATGGCCCTTTAACCCCAGGAAAAGCCCCATGCATGACTACATTCAATCCTCCAGAATTATCACCTGTAAAATGTAAACCTGACTATCTTAGGCTCTTGACATTCATGGTATGTATGGAAAATTTCAACTTTAACAGGATAAAAGGAAGCTATAAAGCTAAAAAGTCACAAAAAGGAGAAAGGCAAAGACAAACAAATCGCTCATACAAGCTGGTACAGTTGATTTTCCGAATATTTCTTGCTCACTTCCCCTGCAAGTCTATATTTTTAAACATTTTACAGAACACAACAAAAATTGCCGGCTAGTGATGAAAAGAAGAAAAACCAAACAGGACTTTCTCTCCTCAAGAATCAAATACTTAAAATTTCAGAATGCCCATGAAAAGACCTTCAACCCTACCGAGATTAAAATCCCATAACAGAACTAAAAACTTACTCCCGTACTCCAAAAATTTCCATATTCACCCCCTTCGACACAAATTTCCCCAAAACCCGCAAAACAGTTCTAACGGAACAAACAAAACACAGAAGTATATTATTAATATACCTGCAGGTCTGGGATAAGCAAGAGGTGTGCGGTTGTAGTAAGGTAACACAGTGGGTTGCGGGCTTCTCTCAAGAAACGCATTAGTCCTATTGAATAATGCAGTTTCTGGTTTGTTTGAACGAAAGCTCAGCATTTGCCCCGGTTGACGAGAAGTTTCACCAGAAGCAGAAAAAATTGGATTAGATCTTAACAAAGGAATGCCTTGTTGTAATGGCATTGCCTTGGAAGCTGATGAGAAGTCACCAGTTTTGGCTATTTTTAAAGCTCCCCGGTCATCTTCACCAGAGCCGGATCTTTCTTGCTTAGAGAACCTAGATCCAACAACAACCCTTGCCATGGTCTCAGGTGGTACTGAAACTGAAACTGAAGATGGAGCTCCATTTTCAGGACCCACCACAAGACCATCCAAACCCAGAATCCCAAAATCCATATTTTAGACACACACCAACACTAGCAACAATCTAAACGAACTCCATAGGGCAACAAAAGTTAAACGGCAAATGAGTTAAACTGATATGTGAAATAAGAAAGTACTGGATTTTTTTAAGCTCTAAACAGGTTCAAGTTGAAAGAAACAAATTAAGAAGAAAGAAGCGCATCTTTAAAAAGAGTATATCTGTGTACTGTTTGAACAGACTATTTAGACTGATCTTTGAGATGGAAAAGGAAATAATTGGAGAGAGAGAGATGAAAGAAACTGATGGGAAGACAAAGGGTAATTCCAAACTCACTCCACAACTCAAGACATACTGCTGTTTCCACACAGCATATATTTATCCTTGTTTTATTATTATTATTATTATTATTATTATTATTACAATTATTTTGAGTTTAATTTACAAAATTCTCCCAAATCTTTATAAAAATATCAGACTCTAAATTGCAATTTAACTATTCTTGAGTTCAGATAATAAATATGTTCAGATATTCTAAGCTGGCTTTTGATTTGGTGATTGGGGGAGGATAGGGGTATTAATTAGTATTTAATAATTAAATTAAATCATAATTGGTAGTATATTAATTGAGATTTAAAGAATCTATCTTTTTTTTTTCTTTTTCATTTATTTCTTTACTTAAAAATGCAGGAAATTTAGCTAGCTGATGTATTAATTAAAATCATAATATCCATCAAGTTCCATTAATCTTATTGAAAATGAAAAATATGACATGATGGGTTTCAGGATCAATAATTAAGGATTCTACCTTACATTTTATCAACATTCTATAATGAATCAATCAGAGGAATTATCTGATTAATATTTAGTAATTTCTACTACAATTGGGAAAATATTAATCACCAAGTATTTTGTAAAGAAGGGAAAAAAAAACTACTTGAGGGTAAAATTTTATTCATAATTTTGGGAAAAATATAAAGAACAAGAATTTGCTTCATGAACTTAGAAATTTGTGGTTTTATTATTTGTTTTTCATACAAAATTAGTACACAAGGAGATATAAATCACAAGTTAAATATATGTAATTTGAAATTAAACCTTCAATGTTTACCAAATAATGATTTTCTTTTTTTTTCAACAAAAAAAAAACATATCAAAGATATAAATTTCAAATATTGCATAAATAATCATATATATTTATATACCAAAGCTAAAATCAAGCTAAAACTCGGTCAATCTTATAAGTATTTGTCATAAGATTGAAAAAAAAAATAGTCTTTACCCATCAATCATACCTTATTTATACGTTTTGTGATGATATTGATGACAATACATCATGATTTGTATATCTTACTCTCTCTTCCATCTCGTATTCCTTCTTGGCTTTTTGCTTTTTCTGTATAACATGATCGTCAAAGCAAAATATTTTCTCTAAAATTTATCTTCACTTTTTTAAATTTGATACCAAAACAAGTATGAAGTGTGATATTTTATAAATATTATACATAATTCAATACGGTGTCGTTGTTTCAAACTAGGCTATTGACTATTTTATCCTTTAGCGATATTTTACATAATTATCATCAATGAGTTTTTCTTTCTCCTGCTATCTTGACATAATATACTAAATTAAGAAATAAACAGATAATTGTTTTACCAAGATAATAAGTTTAAGAAAAATTATATCAACTGTTTTTTTTTTTAAGGTAACGAAAAACTTTATTTAGGTCAAATTATTATTTCAAAGTAGATTCAACAACACTAAATATGTGAAACCCTGAATTTAATGATCAATTTCATAATCACTTTACTAGATAAATTAAAAGTCTAATCTTGAAGAACAATGTTATGCGTACATATTTTTACTATTGCACAAAAATAGAAACTTAAGGGACCAAAGGTTTAAATGAGAAAATAGAAGGGCAAAAAGGGTTAGAATAAATTTCATAGTTAGAGTGAAAATTCAACAAAGGGTAGAATAGTAAATTGAAGCAGGTAGACCATTTGTGGAAATTTCCTCTGTAGGTTCCTTGTTGTTTAGCAAAACAGCACCTCTTGACTAATGAGTTTACTTTTTTAGCCTCCGACGGTTTCAATTAGAGTCAGTCACATCTGTCACTGTATAGGAAAGGGGTAGTGGCATTGAACAAACATGTGATTGCCACGTGACCCATTAGTAATAAGTGTTAGGTAACTGCCTCAATATATTTTTGCCACATTGCCAACATGAAATGGGTTAACAGCTAATTGCATTCAATTATGATTTTAATGTAACCGTGTAGATTTCTTAGCACGATTAGTGCGTGGGTTTTAGCCCTCCACTGGCTTATTTCATCAGACAGGTGGAGTGCATGCACCATCACAAACGTAAAATCTCCCTTTGGTTTCTCAATTTTTTTGTAAACTTCTTCCCATCCACGGAACTAACTGAAACCCTTTTTTAGACATGTCCAAGGGGTTGACTATGGATAAAGGCAAGAATATTCCGGGCATGATCCACAATTTTATGAGTTATACTGAACTTATGATCGATCTGATACAAGCAATAAGAAAATAAATAATTTTAAAAAAGCTAAAAAATTTAAATTATATGTAAATATATAATAACAAACCAATCCATTAAAATTTCGCAAAAGGGTACCTTTAAAGGTTTTAAGTTAACACGATAAACAATACTTAATTTAATCTAACACGGCCGGAGATGGTCTACCACAACCATGTCTATTAAGATAATACCGCTGGGTATAAAGACAAAACCTAACTAAAATGGTTGAGTAAATAAATGCATTCATTTACAACCCTAATTACTTATTAAATTAGGTAAAATTTTTACTTTTATTTAGTAACCATAATTGCTGACTTTCCAAATCCAAGTCTTCATTACTTTTAAGAGTCAAGCATCGGCAGATTTTTAATTAATTCAAACATTAATCGAAGACCCGTTTAATGATTTTTTTTTTTCCTGAAAAAAGAAATATATGGGGACTTTCTTTTTGAAGGACTTCCACGAAAATCAGAGGCAGAGTGGGATCAACATCAACACCCACGTGATGTCATTGAAAAATCTTACTCTTATTAAATGTATAATAATGCCTTTTTTTAAAGTTGATACTGTTGGGCAATTTTAAGGCAGATAATCTACTTACTTTATTTAATCACTCTTCCTCCTTTTCGGTTTTTTATTATTGCCCATTGATATTTGCCATCTACTAGTTTCTTCAAGTTGAGAAAAATAAAGATTTCTAATTTGCGATTAGAATTACACAATATTGAACCTTATATTAGTTTTGCATCTATTATATGATGTAAATGAGTAACGATAAATATTTAAAATTGTGTGTATAAAAGATAATCAAAAAAGAGTTTTTAATATGATTCAATGCAACACTCTTTTAGATGAATAACTTCTATAGATAATACATTTTTTGATAGATGTATTAATTTACTTTACTTAAAACTATGCAATTTAAACAAAAACACTGTGAAAATAAGTCATAATAAATTTTAAATGAGCATTGAATAGAATTTTATAAATAAACATGTAAAAGGTGTCAATATATAAATAGTTAAAACAAGTTACAAATCCAAACATAACAAATGTGCATAAAAACAAAGCCTAAAGTACATAATATATCATAAAATAAATCGTGTGCTTGTGCATCCTCTCTCAATGACTCTCGCTTCTCTTGTAGCATCGCATAAATAATCTCATATTTATAAAAAAATTACAAGGAATAAATTAGTGTTATATACTTAGTAAGTAGATGAATTATACAGTATCTTGGTTGACGCAACTCAAATTTCACATTATCTTTCTGTTTCTTAAAAAAAAAAACACACATGTATCACTACACATAACTAAAGTCATCAAGGCTCCTTTCTCGTCTATTTCCACAATAACAAATACATTACAACTTTTAATTTTCATGAAAGCATGTTTATTCTTTACATCGTAACACTTCTTTTCACTTACTTTGCTTTTCTGACTAAACTAGGCTGCAAATGCACAAAAACCTTGACCATATGAAAAAATAAACTCTCGTAGTTCTCCTTTTCAGGCACATAATCTTGAAGTGTGGATATTATGAATTAATTACTAAGATCAATTGTGGACATTCTAAATCGAGATCAAGTGCGAATATTCTAAATCAATTAATGAGATTAAGTAATGATATTATGAATATTTTACTAAGATCATGAGATATTCTAAAATTGAGAGATAAGATCAATTTTCTATATCAATCATGCATTTTTCTTTTATTATAACATAGTTTTAGGAAAATGGTCAACTGCCTAGCCTTGTATTTAGGTCATTAATTAGGAATATTTTTTGTATATATGTTAATTGTTGTATCAATTCGAATAAGTGAATAATATCAATCATTCTTTTCCAATCCATAAAGAAAATTTTTTCATGATCTCAAAGCTGGTTTGATTGCCTCAATATTCAAAAACAGAAAGAGAAATGGTGAGAGCAACCACAATCAAGGCAGAAAAGGCACCACATTATTAGTTGCAGTAGTTTTGATAAACCTAGAGATCAGTTGGTCACACACCTTCTGAAGGAAATAAATTACTCAACTTGAAAAAGAGTCATGACCAATGCCTTGATATTGAAGCACACAAGATGGTGTTTGTTGATGGCAAACTTCCAAAACCTCTTGTAAGTGATCTTGATGAAGAAAATTGGATTACCTATAACTCAATGGTGATGTCTTGGGTTTTAAATTCCTGAGTGAAGAATTACATGACAATATGGTTTTTCATGATGCCGCACATGCATTGTAGAAAGAACTAAAAGAACATTTTTCACAAGGAAGCGATTCAAAAATCCAAAAAATTAAGTCAGAAATAGACAATACACACTAAGGAGATATGAACATTTCAACATATTATGCTAAAATAAAAGGCTTGTGGGAACAACTCAATGCATTCTTAAAGCAACACAAGGTAGAATTCATTGGATGTACCTATGGTGTTGCAACAAAAGAAAAGGAAGAAGAGAGACTCCATGAATTTGTTATGAGACTAAATGATGCTTATGGAGTAGTAAGTTCGAATTTGTTATGCAAAGATCAATTGTCCAACCTTCCAAATGCTTATGCATTACTAACTTTAGAAGAAATAACGATTGGTAAGACTTAGTCAATTGAGTCAACAACTTTTAAAGTCAACACTGGTGGGTTTAGAGATAAGGATTATAACGAAAAGCCAAGTTGTGACCATTGTAAGAAAATCGGGCACATGAAAGACAATTGTTTTGAAATAATAGGATATCTAACAAAATGGCAAGGTGAGAAAAATGGAAGACGCACTACATATGCAACAAACTCTAAGGGAAAGAAGACGTTTTAAGGCTAACCAATCAACTAAATCTCTCACGAAAACAGTTTGATCAACTTGTGGCATTACTTGTAAAAGAGAAAAAGACATCATTAACAGTCAACTTCATTAGTATTGTGACTAAAACTACAGATTGAATCTTGGATAGTAGAGCTTCCTCTAACCACATAGTGTCAGATAAGACACTAATAAAAGATAAAGTGAAGCTTAAAAGATTAATCAAAGTGTCATTGTCTAATGAAGAAACAACAACAATAAAGTTGATTGGGAACGTTAAAATAACTAATCATATTTCATTGAAAAATGTTTTCTATTTAGCTTATTTCAATTGCAATTAAGTTTTTGTTAGTAAATTGACTAAAGAATATAATTGTTTTGTTAGATTTCACCTAACAAGTGTTTTATACAAGACCTTACCATGAAAAGGTTAATCGGAATGGGCTATCTTATTTTACCCTAATTCCTTTCTCATGATTGATTAAACGTGTAAACATTAAACATATACCTAACTCATGGTACTAAGTTAATACAAACCCTTTAAGCTCTGTAACAACTAATAACTCTACAAGGATTTTAATTTATCTCTAAAGTTAAAATTCTAGGTTTAATGGATGCACGAACTAAGTACCACCTATCTTTCAATAATCTATGTGAACCTACAAGCATGCATGAAATCGAGGCCTAAAATCAATGCAAGGTGTGTATTGCTTATCCATTAAATCAAAACAAACATGAAAATAATACATTAATACTAAAAATAAAACACTACAAGTTCATAAGGATCGAAGAATCTCTCTTAATCCCTAGATAAACAAATTAGTTACTCATCATTATTCTATGTGGTTGCAAAAGTCCAAAAAACAGAAGTAAAAGTTGGTTGCAAAAGTCTCCTCTTAGTTGCGTAATGTGCTCTTTTTATAACTAGGGTTGACAACTTGTGTGAAGCCAAGAATTCTGGATTTATAGGATTCTCCAAATCTATGCCAAATCTACTCCTTCCTTCTAGCACCTATATTTGACTTCTTGTAGGACTTGTATCTCTCATGTGCTAAGGATTTATAGTTTTCTTATATGATTTGGTTTTTTCATGTTTACTCAAATTTCTTATGCTTTTCCTTTATTTCACCCCTATTTCCTAAAACCAAATGGATTGGAGCAAAGCAAGAAAATATTATGAAATAACACAAAATCAACCCTAAATCTAATTAATTCTACCTGAAATGATCTTAAAATCCGCAACTCTAAACAACAAAATGTATGCAAAATATGTGTGCAACAAGCAACACACAAAATTCCTATTCAATCATCATTGTTATTAAAAACAACTAACTATATCATTATTCTACATATTTGATGGCAAGATTCCAATAGTAAAAAAGACCTAAACAATTACCCACTTATAGGCTTATTCTTGTCAGAATGTTTGTTGTCGATAATCTTCTCCTCCTACAGTCACTCAAACTCTCTCTTTATCATAAAGATAAGCACAAATTAAGTTTGTAGGATAAGAATCTCTAATTTGTCAATAACTTTCTTTTTATAAATTTTCTCACTGTAACAATATGAACGGGAATGCATGCTTAGTATGCACAATTGTAAATCCCTTTAAAATGTCCAACGTGACATGTTATCTATCTGAATAACATAGCATATGATGTACGGGTATACACTCCTCATATATGGTTGTACATCACCTTAAATATATAATCCTTAACTCAATTTACATCTAAACTCAAGCCACAATCGAATATGACCATAAATGCAAACAAAAGGACCATAATATCCTCAAAATGTATATGTGAGTGTTACATTTTTTGCTCACTATTTCTTAAAGTCTTCAAGTTGGTCTCTATTGACTTTTATTTTTGACTTGTTCCTATTTGTTGTAAAGGTACTAATCAAAATCTTAAGGTTGTAGGACTTGTTATCACCTTCTGAGATAATTGTAAGTCTAAGGTATGTTATTAGTCGAATAGAATTCTGAATTCTATACTTGAAAGTATCATAGTGTTGTCTTTGCTAAGAAAGCCCTTAGTAGAAGAAATATGTAAGAAAAATTGTTTTAATAATTAAAAGCATAGGTAAGAAAAATGATATTCAGCAAAAGTAATTTTCATTAGCTATTTTATATCTTATTTATTTAAGAGGAAAACTTTATTTAATTTTCATATTTTTTTTTCACGTTTGTGTCAAAATCAGCGTACAATAAATAAAAAGAAAAAGCATCAATACATATTATATAATCAAAATGGAATTATGAAATCACGTTGGATTTGATTGTTGAAACACATGGAGCATCGAATATTTCAGTGGAACAGTAATTATTGCTCTTATAATTTTACCCGCAGGTAATAATATTGGGAAATCCACAGTAAAAATACCCGATAATTAATATGCAGAAAGATGGGTAATTAAGTAATTGCAATGGAGGGAAAAAGAATCACTTTTATAATAAGATTGTGGCGGAGGACCACCTCCTTCCCACGTGACTCTATTATCAAAAAGATACGGTTTATATATTATTATAATTAGGCTGAGTAGCAAAAGTGACGAATTTGTCCTGAAGCTCATTTCGGCAGCTCTTCTCTGATCTGGTCAAAACACAAAAAGATTGTGACCACCATTTCCCCCTTCACATAAACATTACTTAATTATATTTACTAATGTACCCCGACATCTGTTCCTATTTTAATTTACTGGTTTATTATGGATAATGTAATAACAGTACAATGAAGATTGGAGGAGGTCAAGATGGGAAATCTCGTATAAATACAAAAAGCCACAGTCAAACTCTCCTTGTTAATAATAATAATAACCTTGTTTGATGGTCCAGATGTTCTGTTTCTGCTTCCCCATTTTAACTGTTGCAAAAAATTACCTCACCTCTGTTATGGGTTTAGAAAATCGGGGGAGGTTGATGTGTGAAAACTGTCTTTCTCAATCTCGTTGAGGTACCCGGAAGAGGTGTCTTCAGCAGCAATGGAGGAGTTTCATGTAAAAAGAAAAATGGATTATTTTTATCGATATTTTAAAATAAAAATTTTAATTTATATAATTTAATGATTATAAAATTAATAATTAAATTTAAAATTTTATTTATTTAATATAATTAATTCAATCTAAAAAAAATCTAATCCCACATGAAGTTTCTTTTAAGGAAAAGTTTGACTTTTCATTTACCAGAAATGTTTTCATTAATATAATTATATAATGGAAATAACTAATTAACATTAATAAAGTAAGTTACTAGTGGTACTGGGTCCTGTAGGTCTGAAGCATGGGCCACCCAACCCATGAAATGCTTGCTGGTTTGAAGCAGGAAACGTTTAACATGGAATTCAAATTCATTTGCATTTCATTTGAAGGGAATGTGCTGGTAAATTTCACATTCCGAATGATGAGATTGAGAAGACAACTTTTCCTTTTTCTTTTTTTGTCTTGTTGGTGATGTTATCCTTTTGAGATTTTAATAGAGTTTTAAAGAAAGTGTACCCCTGTAACCCAACATCCCACAGCACAAATCTCTTCTGATTCTGAGACAGGCCCTCTACAGTACTATTTTTATCTTATCTTTAACTGCTCCCTTGTTTTCTTTTAATTCTATTGACTTCATTTTCAATTGCTTAATCAAAACTTGGTGTTGGGGATAAGACTTGGGTTGGAAGTTCACTTCATTGATGGTATATATGCATCATAATAAATACATCACGTGATGTACATAAATGAACAGCACATGTATAATACTCCATTAATATTACCATTCAAAATTGAATTCCCTTTGTACCTTCTTCCATATATCATCACGTATTAGTCTTAGTTTTGAAGGCTTCCCGTTTCAAAACAGGAAATAATTGGAGTTGCTGTTGTGTTGTGGCCTGGAAGGAAACACAAAAACGATAAAAGGAAATGGGGTTAAGAAGAAGAAGCCAAATTATGGGTCTCCATCAACAACAGCAACAAGCATGTTGCTTCAGTCCTTTCGTTGAGGGACCGGAAACCCTTTTGCCTACTTCTTTTTCAAACTGTCTTTTCAATATAACTTCACTTACTTGTAGGTCACGGTCAACACTACCTATGCTTACTCTATTTCACTTCATTTTATTTTGAGGGCACGGCACACCCATAACTCGTTAAGATTTAAGACTACCTGAAGCCAAGAGACCCTAATAGATATTTTAAAGGAAAAAGGATTATTTCCCACCTAAGTTTTAGCCTTATTTTAAAAGTATATTCACTTAATAAAAACACTCAAACACCCATCCATCTCTAAACCACTGTTAAGTATTCTGTTAAATATAGGGGTAAAACAATCATTTTACTGTTTATATTTAAGTTATATAATTTTATTGTATTTTCTATCTCCGATTTTAAAAATTAACTTTTATCCCCATCCCTGAACTTTGAAAAGTGACTTTCACCCCCCTAAATCCTTAATTTTTTTTCACTTTCCTCCCGCCACCGGTAACGACGTGGCTGGAGGGAGAGTGAAGAGCGTCGTCTAGATCTGGACAATGCTCGTTCACCTTCACTGGAAGACGAAGCGTCTTCCATTCTCTAGATGACGAAACATCTTCTAAAATAGATGACTCCTCGTCGTCCAAATCTGGAGAGGCTCGTCATCCAGATCTAGACGACGGTTTTCCTTCTTAGACGACGATCGTCGTCTAGAGATGGTCGACCTTTGGAAGAAAACTTCTACGTCGTTGCCGGAGAAAGTGGTTGCATTTTAGAGGGGAAAAGTAAATTTTTTAAAACTTAATTCAGTGGACAAATGTTAGTTTTTTAAATTAAATGGGGGGAAATAAGATAAAATTTTAATTATTTAATATTATTGATAAACTGAAAAATTTATCCCTTAACCATAATAGAAAATATATAAGTAGGTCCAAACAGATTAAATTTTGGATAGATATTTGAGTTTTTCATTAGGAATGGATATATTTTTGAGATAAGACTAAAACTTGGGTGGGAAATAGTCTTTTTCCCTATTTTAAAACAATAATATCATTAGGATATTTTATATACAAATAATTATATATTATTATATAATTTAATATTATTTTATTTATAATTTTTAATTTTTTAATCATATAATAATATATTATTGTTTATATATAAAATTATATATAAAAATTTTGTACATAACACTACTCATTTTAAAATTCAGTCTAATATTACATATTTTGAGAGTGTTTGTACTAAGATTTAAAGATTATTTCTGATAATCTATTTTTTATCAACAATAATATAAAAATAATCATATTACAACATTCACATTAAATATTAAAATGTTAATAAGATAATTTTGATTTTATTATAATTATATCATTATTTATTAATTTTTTAAAGATAAAAATAACATTTTTTTAATTAATATAATAAATAACATAAATAATATTTTAAAATAAGAGTCAAAGGAATATTTTTCACCTAAGATTGAACAGGAAGACAAAAACATACCATAGGTTTCAAAAACCAATACATCCACCCGTTATGTAATTTATATTAAAACTTGTTACTAATTATAAGAGTAAAATTGTTATTTAACCAATAATACTAAAAAAAAACTAAAATTTTATCTCATTTTCTCCTCATAGTTTAAAAAACTAACAATTCCCTTCATCCAAAAGTTTGAAAGCTACTTTTCCCCTCGAGGGTTTCATTTTTTGCCTTCATTCTCTAGCAACATTCTTCGACTAACCTCCTATCTATCGGTGCTCCCTCTTGCATCCCGAATGATGATGCAGCCATCGTTTCTAGCCATGAACGTGATGAACCATCCATATTCATCAATCGATGAACATGTTCCTTCCTACCATCTTTGTTGTGTTTATGGCTAGAGAATGATCTAAAACTAGATGGATCAATATTAAAAGATTTATTTGATATCAATTGGTCAATTAGACAAAGGTGATTTATCTTTGTCTGACCGAAGAGACAAAAACAATAAATCATCTTCATCTCTTCATCGGACAAAAACGGTAGGAAGGTCAATGGTAAGAGAAGAAGATGGTGGGAATGTCGGTCAACGACGGAAACAATATTTGATCATTGAAGAAGGAAAAAAAAACCTTAGGGAGAAAAGTGAAATTTTCAAAACTTAATCATGCAGGAAAATTATTAGTTTTTTAAATTAAAAGACAAAAATTATATAAATTTTTAAAGGTTAGTAATAAAATACTAATTTTACCTTTGCCTTTAATAAAAGTAGGTCTATGAGTAAGTGTTTGAGTTTTTAAAATCTTGTGAGTATATATTTGTTTTTACATTAAACTATGGGTGAAAAATAGTCCTTTGGCCAAAAGTAATAATATCTAAGGGTTAAATAAAATAATACTTTGTATTATTTTATTACCTCTAACTAAACATAATAATTATTTATGTCTATTATATTTTATCAAATTTAATTAAATATAATAATAATAAATAATCTTTTAAATAATTTATCTTTATGTAATTTGTTATTTTTTATAATAAAAAATTATTAAAACCAAACACACATTTTAATGACAAGAAACTTAAGCAGGTGAAGTGATTTTTAATTTTCATCTACTTTATGTGTATTTTTCATGGTTAATTAAAAAATTGATTAAAATAGTAATACTCTTAGCTTTCACTTATTTTCATCAATTTTAAAATTTATACGTGCTTACTCTTTTTCAATTTATTTACAAACAATAGTTAAAATAAAATAAAAAGTTTCAATAACTATAAAATTATATAAAAATTAAATTATTTTTAATTTTTATTAAATCTAAACTTATGAAAAAATAATATTGAAGAATATTGATAAATTAGACGTGGCTGGCTATCAGTTTCTCCTCTTTGCTTACATCAAAGTATTATTTATTTAATTTTAAAATAAGAAAAATCAATTCTTTTTTTAGATACAAGTTGGGCCGGAAAGCGAAAGCCATCTAGAACCCAATTCGTTCTAAGTGGACTGGATCCAATGCAGAATTTTGAGTGTGTCCAATTCAATTGGGCTATGAACACAATCGTCTCCTCCCGCCACACACAAAACTTGCCAATTGGTTGGTTATTTCTCTCGTTCCTCGATCAAATTTAGATAAAAATCGAAACTCGGAAGCTTTTGCTACAGTATCTACAGGAGCTCTATAATCTGCAAGACTTCTCCCCTTCGCATCACTTCAATCTCCCAAATTCGTTTCCCATTCTCTTTCAAATCGGTGCCTCAAGTCTCGTGCTAGTACTATCGCCACAAATTTCGCCTTCAAGTCATGAAACAGTGTCCTCCGTGAATCGCGTTTTCTTGTAAGAGCCATTGCAGAACAGTTTTCACTGCTACCGGTGAGCCGGTCTTGTTCAAGGATCTCTGAGACCTGATACAGGTTTAAATCCAGCTTCAATTGTGATTTTTTTCAGATAATGTTTGTATTTGTTGAAATGTGTATTTTTATGTTTTAGTTGACGTAGGGAAAATTATTTGATCAAAATTTAATTTTTTGGTAAATTTTCATATCAGCACTTACCAAGTGCCCGTAAGACACTTAAGAAAACCCTTAGTTAAATTCATCTTCGTTTTCATATTTACGGATATTAAACATAAGAAATCTTTTTTTATTAGCCGGTCCTAAGGGTTGCTGAAAAACTTAATTTAAAGGATCCATTCATGCAACTCTCAATTGTCACTGCACATATTGATAGGTGTATACTAAGTTTTGCATTGTATGTTAATATTTCAAAATAAGGATGATTTTACTTGACCAAGATTCGTTGAGTTGGAGTGCCAATTACTCATATTCAATCTGTGACAGGTTTTATTATTTAGATAAATTGATATTTTTTGTTCTTGAAACTATGTTATGCACATACAAGATGATGAGTATTTGCTATAGTTCTTGGGTTTGATATTTGAGAGTACACCCTTTGGAACTGATAAGATATTGGATCCTATAGGTTAGGCACCACATTAGCTTGTTTTGCATTGAGACATGGTCCTAGAACAGTGAAATCTAACATTTAAGACAGTTCGATTTCGTATGCCTTAGTTTATTATATGTTTATGAAATTGGCATAATTAAATTCAACCATCCATGCGACAAAAGTTCTCCCCATACTCAGTTCACACTTTTAGATGATAGTTGTCTTAAAATTTTCCTTTAGTATTATGTTCATTTTAAACTAGATGTAGTTTATATATTTTGTTTTGGGGAAGGTTTGAATCAGTTTCTTTAATCATTATTACCATATGAAGTTGTTTTATTTATTCCAAGGAGTAGCTGTTGTTACACTCTTGAGGCATTTTAGGTGCCCATACTGGTGATAATTCTTTTCAAAAGCTATTGAAAATAATTGTTAGAAAAAGGTTAAATCTTTGTATGTAATAACTAATTTTGATTGTCATTCATGGTCTCAAAAATAAAACAACCACAACGGAATAATAATTTAAAATTTTAACATGCATTATTCAACCATGATTTAGTAGATCAGTTTATAGGTTATGTTTTGTATTATAAATCTATGACAAAACTTTTATAGGTTGTTTTGTATACTCACTCTCGTTTGGAGGCTCCTTCGTCTTTAAATGTTGAAGTTGTGTGTACATATTGCTCTTGATCCAATGTAGGACGACATCGAGGTATCCACACAAGGCACACGATCCATTAAAGGCGTAGAGGGACACAATGGAACTGCTAGGATCCTTAAAGGACGTAATATTTTAGAGAGTATTTAAAAATTTGACAAAAGTCTAAAAAAGTCTGTTAGAAACCCAACTCTTATTCAACCAAAACACAAAATATAAACACAAAAAATATAGTAAACTAAAACTATTTCATTAACTAAAACATTACAAAGATAAACCAAACAATTCGAGGAGTTCGGGACCTCCAATTTTTCGGCTGTTCGAGGCACCGGAGACCTCCCTAAATCAGCCAAAGATGGCTGCCCTCAAACCAAACCCTAATATTTTTCTTCTCTTCTCTTTTGAAATTCAAAACACATATTTATAATAAAGAGTGACTGTTAGATTGAGGATAAGTGTCTCAATCCTCGCATTTCCCTTCCCTTCAAAATTATATTATCCTCAAGACGAGTTTTTTTTTTTTTTAAGTTGTGCCCCATTTCATTCTCTTCCTTTTCTTTTTTTTTTTTTTTAGCCAGCTGTCTCTACCTGTCTAAAGCTGTTTCCCGCACACTGTTTTTACTTTTTAATTTTTCTTTTCATTTACAGCTGTCTTCTTCTTTTTTCTTTAATATATATTTTTTTCTCTCTCCTTCATCCTTCTTTCTTCTCCTTCATCCCCCTATCTTCTTTCTTCTTTCTTCTTTCTTCTTCATTCTGCCTTCTCTGCGTTTTCTTCTTTCTGTCTTCTGTAATTTTTTTTTTTCAGACTTTTGCCGACATTCTGTTTTCATATCCTTTTTCTGTTTTTTTCTGTTTTCGTCTCCTTCTTCTTCTTTTTTCTTCTTGGCATTTTTTCAGCATGTAACTACCGACTCATTTCTCCCATTCAAGTCAGCCTCCTCCATAAACATTTTTCGGCAACTCTTTACATTTTCGACCATCATTTGTCCTCCCCATTGGATCGATGACTCTGATACCATTTGTTAGGAACTCAACTCTTATTCAACCAAAACACAACATTAAAACACAAAAAAATAGTAAACTAAAATTATTTCATTAACTAAAACATTACAAAGATAAACCGAACAATTTGAGAAATTCGGGACCTTCCATTTTTCGGCCGTTCGAGGCGTCGGAGACCTCTATAAATCAGTCAAAGATGACTGCCCTCAAACCAAACCCTAATATTTTTCTTCTCTTCTCTTTTGAAATTCGAAACACATATTTATAATAAAGAGTGACCGTTTGATTGAGGACAAGTGTCCTAATCCTAATATTGCAGAAAGAAGAAAACGCAGAGAAGGCAGAAGGAAGAAGAAAGAAGAAAGAAGAAAGAAGAAAGAGGGATGAAGGAGAGAGAAAAAATATATATTAAAGAAAAAAAAAGACGGTTGTAAATGAAAAAAAAATTAAAAAGTAAAAATAGTGGGCGGGAAACAACTTTAGACAGGCAGAGACAGCTGGCCAAAAAAAAAAAAAAGAGAAAAGGAAGAGAATGAAATGGGGCACAACTAAAAAAAAAAAAAACTCGTCTTAAGGACAAGATGATTTTGAAGGGAAGAGAAATGTTAGGATTGGGACACTTGTCCTCAATCCAACGGTCACTCTTTATTATAAATATGTGTTTTAAATTTCAAAAGGGAAGAGAAGAAAAATATTATGGTTTGGTTTAAAGGCAGCCATCTTTGGCTGATTTAGGGAGGTCTCCGACGCCTCAAACGGTTGGAAAATGGGAGGTCCCGAACTTCTCGAATTGTTCGGTTTATCTTTGTAATGTTTTAGTTAATGAAATAGTTTTAGTTTACTATATTTTTTGTGTTTTGGTTGAATAAGAGTTGAGTTCCTAACAAATGGTATCAGAGCCATCGATTCAGCGAGGAGGACAAATGATGGTCGAAAATGTAAAAAGTCGTCAGAAAATATTCATGGAGGAGGCTGACTTGAATGGGAGAAATGAGTCGGTGGCTACAGGCTGGAAAAATGCCAAGAAGAAAAAAGAAGAAGAAGGAGACGAAACAGAAAAAGGAAAACAGAATGTCGGCAAAAGTCTGAAAAAAAAAAACTACAGAAGGCAGAAAGAAGAAAACGCAGAGAAGGCAGAAGAAAGAGGGATGAAGGAGAAGGATGAAGGAGAGAGAAAAAATATATATTAAAAAAAAGACAGTTGTAAATAAAAAAAATTAAAAAGTAAAAACAGTAGGCGGGAAACAACTTTAGACAGGCAAAGACAGCTGACCAAAAAAAAAAAAAGAGAAAAGGAAGAGAATGAAATGGGGCACAACTAAAAAAAAAATAAAACTCATCTTGAGGACAAAATGATTTTGAAGGGAAGGGAAATGTTAGGATTGAGACACTTGTCCTCAATCCAACGGTCACTCTTTATTATAAATATGTGTTTTGAATTTCAAAAGGGAAGAGAAGAAAAATATTAGGGTTTGGTTTGAGGGCAACCATCTTTGGTTGATTTAGAGAGGTCTTCGGCGTCTCGAAC
Organism: Mangifera indica; assembly: GCF_011075055.1. NCBI lineage: Eukaryota > Viridiplantae > Streptophyta > Magnoliopsida > Sapindales > Anacardiaceae > Mangifera > Mangifera indica. The sequence continues at coordinate 20,139,621 of NC_058137.1, read as the reverse complement.
AACCTAAAAATAGGAGGTCCCGAACTCCTTGAATTGTTCAGTTTATCTTTGTAATGTTTTAGTTAATGAAATAGTTTTAGTTTATTATGTTTTTTATGTTTTAATTTTGTGTTTTGGTTGAATAAGAGTTGGGTTCCTAACAAAGTCACAATACGATTCGTTTATATAGAAACTTATGAATGCTCATTAGTCATGTACAATCGTTCGTATACATTATATCATATTGCACCATATTTGTGATTTGATCATTGGGATATGTGATAAGATCATTGGATAAAGTTAACTTAAAATAACGAATCATGTTTACTCTCTATTTATGATCGTTCAAGTGACTTGATACTTATTCAATATTTAATTTATTTTTCTTTCAAATTGGATAAAACCAACTCTCCAATATTTTACTCTAATCCATCCATTTCTATGTTATTTTAGTTTGACCCCTTAAGTAGATAGAGTTATACTAAGTCTAACTATCATATGGAGCTTGAAACTGACATTCCAGATTATGGACACGATTCACTCTGTACAACCTAAGACCTCTAGATATCATGATCTACCCTTTTTGTGTGTGACTTATAAACTCTTCATCATATTGGTAATGACAGATTAGTGATGTTTTTATGATCTGTTAGTCATCCATACACACACTAAGATTAGTCTCTAGTAATACATCATAATCACCCAAATGATGAAGTGTTAACGATAGACATGAACCTGTCAACAATGCAATTGTTGTACAATACGATCATTTAATCAATCAATATTTCTTTCATGTTTTGATACAAAATTAGTGTCTACCTCAGAGAACCCTCAATTTGCATTAATTGACATTTATATCAACAACCGAATTACATTAGACTAAGCAATGACTCAATCTAACTATAACCACATACTTAAAGGGTTGGTGACATCTGTTAGAAGACCTAACAAAAATATACTTATGTACTTAGGATTGATGAATCTTTTATTAAACTATCATAGTCTTTATATATCTCTCGATATAACTAATCACCATTGTTCTAATAATATTTTCTCAAGGATTACATTAGGATGTTGTCAAACCATATTGATTCTTACACAAACAATATGGTGATCACAAGTCAAAGAATCACATGTACAACCGTTTATTAGAGGATATATTCTATTGATACTATTAGGATACCCATCCATATGAAATCCTCTTAGCAGACAATTCAGAAAATACTTTTACTCAATATATGTCCATGTGTTATACTAGGTTATCAGCAAACAATCTTGACATATGAGATTTATCACTACATTTCAATAGAATTGTTCAATATTATGATAATCTTAATCATATTACCTCTGCCCCAAGTCAAAGTAATATCAAGACTATGATGTTTCTAGAATGAGTACCATATGTGAGCATAGGGTTCCTATGATCAATTAACACACATTGATCCCCTTGTTATGATTTAACTATCTTAAAGACATTCATCTAATTACGTAAACTAAAAACAATTTGATGAAGAAATTGCTACTTTATTTATGTAATAATGATACAATTACAAATACATTGACTTGATAATTGTCTTTAAAACACCTATTTTAACAGGTTCTAGAAGAGGCAAGAGAGTTTTAGAGTTATATATTCCATGATAAGGATGCATTGCAAGATGCATTCATAAGAGATGCTTCAAAGAGTGGGTTCTAATATAAAGTGATGAGGTCAAATAGATCTCGATGGAAAATCAAATGTTTGCATAAACAATGTTAATGAAAAATCAAATTGCCAAATAGATCTCAAAATTGAAAACAGCCACTAGAAATAATACAGCTCATGCCGTTAAAACCAGAAGATATTAGTGGTTGCCTCTACTCATCAAGTTCTCAAAATGTAAGTTCTTCACACAAGGATTACAAGTGATGTGGATTTTGTGCATGTATTAATTAAGTTCAAGGTGAGTTAAGACTTAGAATCTTCAAAGAAACATTTAGTTAAGTTCAGCTAAGTAAGAGATTAAGGGCACTTGACAATATAAGAAGATAAGTGACGAAGAAATACCCCGAGGCTTAAAGGAACACCACCGGCCAAAGGATTTCATCACCTAACTCCAGTCAAGAGAGAAAGGATAAAGGAGAAAACAAATAATTGATAAAAAACACACTCATAACTTAAAGGAGAATCATTGGCCAAAGGCAAATTTACTACCAATCTCTGGCCAAGGGAGAGAGGGTAAAAGAAACTAGTTGCTCGATGAACAAATACCATGATTTTCATTAACCAATTCTCTAGATATTACATGAAGAAGTTAGACCTTTATATAAGTCTCAAAAAACAAAAAAACTAATACATTTGAATTCAAATAAAAGGCAAAATATTAGTTTATAGGACTTTCCCCAAGTGGCAAGGGACAATGAGCCACCCAAAGTTGACAACCTTGTCTTTGTCGAATTGGGAAACCTTGAGCCACCCACATGTCTCCTCCATTAATACTTATTTTTGCTTGTTGACTTGGATTTGTGCCTTCCCAAGGTGAACTAATACAAAATGCCTAATGAAGTTCATGATAATAAAGTACAAGATTAAACCAATACAAATTAAACACACAAGCATCTACGTTGGGTTTAGTTATTAGGCTTGGATCCAAATGAGCATATTACACCCATTGGAGTAGTTTGGGCCCAAAGATAAGTGTAGGGCTGGTTGACATGGAGTTGAGGCATGAGCTTTGGCTAAGATGGTGGAGCTTGATAAGTTGCTTGATAGATCCTTGGGCGGCTTCATATCAACAAGAAAGCAAAGGGTACATATTTGATCAAGGTAAGCAATAGTGGAAAATGTAGATTACAATTTCTCAAACTACATAAACTCACCAAAAAGACAAATAAATCTATCATAGAAGTAAGATGTAGAAGATTACAATGAGAACCATAACCAAAGTTGACAAAAACCTCAGAAACCTTGAACTCCTCGAGAGAGTAATCTCCTATGCCCTCCAAATGCCCATATTGTGATAAATAGGAAACATATGAATTAAATACATAGTAAACTTCTAAGTGTCACATATAGGAATTGCATGCCAAAAGAGTTATATAACCACAAAAACCAAAGAAAAAAAATTAAAACTATATTATGAAATTATCATAAAACACCTATTATACAACTTATATGTTGAGCATTAGACACTCATGAACATTGCAAAACCCATGACTATATCAACCATTCACATTAAGATTTCATCAACATTTCAATAACAATTATGCTATTTTGCACATGAGCACTATTATGATTCTCTACAATATGTCTAGAATGAATCAGTTAACGACATTAAAAGATTTTAAACAAGTGATACTGCCTCTCATAATCACATGGCATTAAAAGAGATGACATGGCCAAAATTTAAATGCAAGCTAACCTTTAGGTTTGTATCCCAACTTTAAAACAATCAATCAAGAAACAAGCAAAAGTAATTAAAGCCAAAAAGTCCACTACAATTGCTAGCATCCATCTTCATCAATAAAAAGAAATATAATTTCATTTTCCACCCTCATTTCTTTGGCAAGAGAACCTCAACTTCACCTTCCATCTTCATGAAATTAAAAATAAATAAATAAATAAATATAATAGCTACAATTAAATGAAAAATTAGTTTAAGGAGTATGCATATGTGGTAAGTTATTAACTACCTAATCTTTTTTCTTAATATTATAAAACACTCTTAACTAATCACCTTCTCACATAAGCATATTTAATACTTTTGGTGCTAGGAATGATTTATAAGGGTCAATCACTCTACTACTAGCATTGAATGCACTTTCGGAGGCCACTATTAAAATGGGAATTGCCAAGATGTCAGTCACTATTTACGAAAGCATTCTGTATTTATATTGATTATCCCTCCACTGTAGAAGTGTATTGGAAGAAAGCAAGCAAAAGCTTATTACTTTAGGGTTCATGAATCAAAACATCGAAGATTAAAGAAAACTTTTAAAGAGATATCAAGGATTAGTATTACTATTGATCTTTGGAAGTCGAATACTCAAAATACTGAGTATATGGATATCACGACACATTGGGTGGACCATTTGTGGTCCTAAATAAATGAATTATAAATATTTGTACATCCACCTTTGCCTAGGAAAGGAGTTGACATTACATCAACAATTTTCGAGTGTTTAAAGGATTGGGAAATTCACAATATGGTAGATTCAACTTTGAGAAGTATTTATAACAAATTTATGTATAATTTTAATGGATGTAATTTCATCAATGTTCATTAATTTTGTTGGCAGATGCATACTATCATAGTGGACAGTGTTAGTGCGAATGATAGTTGCATTGTTAGATTGAAGGAAGATTTCGAAATTCAAAGGAGGTTACTGTGTGATGGAAAACTATTCCATGTTAGGTGCATCCCATATCATGAATTTGTTAGTCCAGGATAGGGTGGCTATAATAAAACTAGTAATAGACAATGTTCAAGAGAGTGAAATTTTTTAAAAGCTAATGAGGTAAGACAACGAAAATTTTTCAATATTGCGCAACAATGTGGAATAAAAGAAAGGAAGTTAATATTAGATTGTCCTACTTTATGAAATAGTACATTCACCATGCTGAATACAACACTATAATTTAAAGAAGTGTTTCCTTATTATATGTTTGCTAACCCGAGCTATAATTATTGCCCAATAAGGAAAGAGTGGGATAGATTGGAGGTTGTTTATGATTTTTTTTAGAAATTTTTGTTATTATAACAAAATTAATGTTAGGGTCACAGTACTTCATATATCATGTAGGTGTTTAGGATTAAAGAGATCCTCAAAAAACAAGAATTGAATTATGACCGTGTTATATATAACATGGTAATTGCAATGTCACCAAAATTTAACAAGTATTGGGGCGAGACAAATATTCTTATGGCAATTGCTAATACAATGGATCCCCGGTAAATAAGTTAAAATTGATTGTGTTTCTTATAATTTAAATGTATGCAAAAAGAGGTCTCTAACTTGTTATTTTGGTTTATGATTAGTTTAAGATAAAATTTAACATGATTACTATGACATTTCCCATTTTATATGGTGAAGATAAGACCATTGAAGAGATACAAAATATCAAAAGAATTTTAGAAATTTTATACGATGAATATGTTGACTTTATGTCATTAGAAAATCCATCTTTTGCACCTCCACAACATCAGACATAGGCACAACAAGCACAATCAACTTCATCAAACACATTAAATCATTAGTCTTTTATTGAAATATTCTAACATGTCCTAAATTCTAATATGAAATGTGTGTTCATTAGTGGCATTTGTAATTTGTAGGTAAATCATCAAACTCTCGATCTTCTTAAAGTAGAACTCTTGGATTTGAATATAGTTAGCCGTATTTAAAGGAGTATAGAAGGAGAACACATTCGAAACCAAGTGCAAAGTTTGAGTCGGAAATGTATCTTGAAGAACATTGTGTTAAGATACCTGAGGAAATCGACTCAAGAGACTTTAATACATTTCTATAGTGGAGGGATAATCAATATAAATATATAATGCTTTCACAAATAGTGGTAAATGTCTTAGCGATTCTCGTTTCAATAATGGTAATGGAGTGATTGGTACCTAAACTGGAGAAAAACTTTTATGTTTGTTTTAGCAACTCTTTCTTAACTCACTTCTTCCTGTAGATACAAACGCTTCGACAATCAGTTCAATTTCTCTAACAGACACAACCTAACAATCAACACAGTCAGATGGAATAGGCTCAAGTAACACATGTAGAGCCATATACAGAGAAAATAATGAAATTATGTAATATATAATTATAAACTTGTATTGATATTAATGTAACAAAATACTATTTGATTCAAAATAAAAATAGTTTTCTGATAATTTTTAACTAATTACATAAAGCTATTGTCAAATATGAAATATCCCTCAACATGCATGGCTTTCGAGGGGCTTGCTCTCTCCCATAATTCTCTTACTTTTCTAATTTCTGGATATCCTTTCTTTTGCTACTCTCTTTGTTTTTATCTTTCTTAATGGTTTGCAAACTATTGTTGGTTGTGCCACACTCTTTTTGCGTTCTTAGTGGTCTTGATGAATATTGGTTTGATATTTGTATAATGTGTTGGCATGACATCTGTCTGAGCTTGCTACTACCACTTGTCCTTCTCTTTTCACCCTTTTTTTTTCTGCATGAAATGTAAACATGAGTTCTAACATTTCCCATTCTGTCTAAAGGCACCTTATTCTCAAAGGGAAAATAGGGGAAAAGATAGTGAAAAGAAGTGCATAGCTCCTATAAGTTTTCACAATCTAGAAGCCCTTTCCATTGAACCAAAATTTCCAACACCTTATGCTACAAATACTTGTGTTGCAGCACCTCAAAAGGTTGGGTTTCCAACTCCCCATCCTTAGTCATACATAAGCAGTGGTTCACAAGTAACAGTAGGACCAACTCTCTTTTTAAGTTGTGAGACATGGAGAATCGAATGGATTTTTGCTGACAAGGAACAATCATAATTTGTATGCTACAGGATCAATTTTCTTTAAGATTTCAAAGGGATCATAATACCTTGGACTCAGCTTTTCGTTGGGCTAGGATGTAAGGGATCAGAAGTAATATGGCTGCATTTTTAGAAAGACTTGATCACCTACTACATATTGGATTTCTCTCCCCTTATTGTTTGCTTGTTTCTTCATTTTCTCTTGAGCCTTACAAAGGTTCTCTTTCAGCTCATCCAAAACTCATTTTCTCTCATACATTAGGGTATTCACTTTTTTCACCCACACAACATTATAATGGGGTCGTGCCTATATAAGGCCTTGAAGGGAAACATTTTGGTAAAGTTGTTTTATGTAGTATTAAACCAATATTCCACTCAAGGCAACCACTTAGGCTATTGTCGAGGCTGCCTGAAACAGAAGTAGCGAAGGTTGGTTTCCAAGTTACTATTCATTACCTCCGTTTGACCATTTGACTTAGAATTATACGTTAAACTGAACTCGAGAAAGGTACCGTTGCTCTGAAAATTTTCGCCTAAAACTGGCTTAAAAACAAACAATCACGGTCTGAAACGATTGATTAAGGGAACCTATGCAGTTTCACTACTTCATGTATGAATTTTCTAGTTACATTAGCAACCATGAAAGGATGCTTCAATGACAAAAAATGTGCATACTTAGTCATTCAATCCACTACTGCTAGAATTGTAATTGCATTGGTTGTCTTCAAAAGACCCATTATAAAATCTAAAGAGATATCCTCCAATACTCGCGTTGGAATAGGCTGTGATTGAACTAATCTCACTAAAGAAAAAGCTTCATACTTCATATGCTAGTAGGTTTTGCATTTGGTAACGAATCTTCTGACATATATTTTCATCCCTTCCCAAAAAAACACTGTAACTACCTGTTTGTATGTCCAAAGGAAACCCCGAGTGTTCTCCATAATGTGAAGAATGGAGCTCAGCTAAAAAGATGGGAATAAAGGAGAAATTTCTTGGAAGCATTAATTTGTTGTGATACAACAATCATCCTTGGCGTAATTGATACCTTTCATGTGACTTGAGTTCTATCATCAAGTCATGCACTATCCCCTGCAGTCTTTCATCTATGGATACCTCTTAGTCAATCTCATCTAATCCCACCAATTGGGTTGATGTTGCTGCTTTGATTTCCCTTTCAAATTTTGGATTTTAAGATAGAGTATCGGCAGTTTTATTTTCACACCTAAACTTCTATTGAATTTTGAAGTCGAAACCTAACATTTTGATCACCCATTTCTATAATTGTCACTGTTGATTACTTGCTGATCAATTAAGAATTGTAGACTGCACTGATCCGTTCACACCTTGAAGTGGCTCTGTAGCAAATAGTGACACCATTTATGGAATGCCATTATGATGGTCATTAATTCCCTTTCATACATGAACTTCCCTCTATTTTGTGCTAATAAGACTTTATTGATAAATGCAATCGGCCTCCCCTCTTGCATTAGAACAACTCCAAGACAAGTTCTCACTTTTGTTTGCTTTACTTGAAGCTTTAATATTAAAGTACTATATAATCTCCTCACGGACATGTGGGGACATTTTGTACACTCCTTCACTTCTTTATGCCTTTCAGCAAGATGCTTCTTTGCTCTAAGTACTCCCTCTCTTGTTACATTATTACAAAAATTGCATAAGAAATTATATTTGTTATTAAGATAAGCTAAACGAGCATACTTTCAAACTTTTATTTGCTTTACATAAAGCTTTAACATTAAAGGACTATATAATCTCCTCATGGGCATGTTGGGGACATTTTGTACACTCCTTCACATCTTTATACCCTCTAGCAAGATGTTTCTTTGCTCTAAGTACTCCTTCTCTTGTTACTTTATTACAAAAATTGCATATGAAATTATTTTTGTTATTAGGATAAACTAAACGAGCATACTGCCAAGCTGCATTTTTGTTAGCGTCATTGTGATAGTGAGAAGAAGCCATTTCAAAACTTAAGTACCTAACCATGACAAACAATTTATAGGATAATAATATTATGCCAATTATAAGACAATTTATAAGGTAATAAATTCAAGTTATAACATAAGTATTACATATAAGTATAAATATCATATACAAGTTGAAAAACTTTATTAAAAACACAATCAAATTGATGTGGTGTAATATTTATTGTCATTTGTCAAAGAAATTAATATTTGCGTTCATTCCTAATGTTAGGTTCTTAGGTTGTGTAAAATTATAATCAAAATATATAGATTATGAAGAAAATGACATTAATAATTAATTGCGAATATAAATATTATGAATGCAAATTATTGTACAGTGTACATGATATTATGAATGAATAAATATGGCCAAACAACTATTTCCCACCTAAACTATGCTAAATTCTCAAAGTTTTTTCTATTAACTATGGAAATACCGTTTATCCACCCATGAACAGTTAAAATTAACGATAGTAAGGGTAAAATCGTTATTTTATATTTAATATTAAAAATAAACTTAAATATGATTTCATTCTCCCCCCCCCCCTAAATTTAAAAAACTAACTTTTCTCTCTTAAGTCAAGTTTGAAAAGATCACATCTCCCCCCCTAGGGTTTAGTTTCCAAACCCCTTCACTTTCTCTGGCGTCATCGTCAGTCGTCTCTCCCTCCCGACGGTTTCTCTTCCACCGACGGCCTGTCTCAACTCCATCCCAACCCATCTAGCGTCGTCTCGTCTTCGTCTGGGAATAGAAATCGTCTTCCCAGACGACGAAGACGAGATCGATCGATCTCGTTTTCGTCGTTTGGGAAGATGATCGTCTTCCCAGACGAAGACGAGACGACTCGTCGTCATCTGGGAAGATGATTTCTCTTCCCAGACGAAGACGAGACGATGCCGGATGGGTTGGGGTGGAGTTGAGGAGGGTCATCGGTGGAAGAGAAACCATTGGGAGAGAGAGACTACCGGTGATGACGTCGGAGACAGTGAAGGGGTTTGGAAACTAAACCATAGGAAGGGAAATATGATCTTTTCAAACTTGACTTAGAAGAGAAAAGTTAGTTTTTAAACTTTTAGAGGGAGAAATGAGATTAAATCTTCAGGGGTTAAGGTTTCGTTAAATTTAACCGGTCATGGGTGGGTAAACAGTATTTTTATAATTAATAGGAGGAACTTTGAGAATTCAACATAGTTTGAGTGGGAAATAGTCGTTTGGCCAATAAATATTGTCATTTGTTCTAAATTGCGAATGTAGACTGTGGAGAAATAGATGATGCCGAGTGATGTACATGATATTAAATGGCAAATTAGACTGCACAGTGTAATAAAAAATTACACTACACAAAGCATGAATATTACATACCACATTGGAAAGAACACTCAACGGTCAACACTCCACTCACTAAACAAGAAAATAAATATAATAATAAAATATGGAGATACAGCAAATTGCATTCAATTTACACGTATATATAATAAAAAAGGTACATTATGCACAGTGCACAATGTACTACTTAGTTAGCTTTTACAATTCATATACATAGCAGAAGCCATATCTTATTACATAACAATAAATCAAAATCTTCTTAAGTCTTGGTGACTTGTCAAAAAAATTTACAAATTCAACAGAAAATATTCAAATTTGCTGAAAAATATATATTGCTGTTGGAAAATTTACACAACCTACCAGGAAAACACCGCAGCACCAAAATATGATGAGAACTTGTTGGAAACTTGTTAAGTTGGTGAAGATGTTATCGGAAAATAGACCCAATAAAAGTACAAAGGTCAGCCGCCACAGTGAATAAAAAAGCTGTTTTTTTTTTTTTTCACTTCATTCAAAGTGCGCTTAGACCACACTTTTAAACTATTGCCTGCTCTCTCCCATAATGCCCCTACTTTTCAGATTTTTGGATATCCCCTCTCCTGTTCCTCTCTTTTTTAAAATCTTTTCTAGCGCTTTGCTAGCTGTTGTTGGTTGTGCCACATTCCTTATGCATTCCTAGTGGTCTCGATGAATGTTGGTCTGACATCTGTACAGTGTGTTGGCTTGACATCTATTCGAGCTTGCTATTGCCAATTGTCCCCCTCCTTCTAGCTTCCTTTTTGCTGCATGAAATGTAAACGTGAGTTCTAACATAGAGTAATTTACCCTTATAGGTCATCCCTAGAGTTAGAAACAGTAAATATGTTTGTGTGGAGGTGATTGGATGAGAGCACTTTACAATATTAAGAAACAAGACTAAGTAGTCAATTACTTACTACAAATGCATATTCCTTAAACTAATTTTTCATTTAACTGTTTTTGTTATAATTTATTTATTTTATTTCTTTTTAATTTCATGAAGATGGAAGGTGAAGTTGAGGTTCTCTTGCTAGATAAATGAGGATGGAGATTAAACAAGATCCATCTACTCAACTTGGAGAAAACAGTAAGCTGCAACAAATAAATTAGATGCAGATTGATAGACCTTCAATCACCAGGGTATACCATAGGGAGGGTAGCAAAAGGATTTCACCACAAGAGGTTGTTGAAGTGGAAGCTAAGAGTTTCACACATGTGGTAGGATAGCATATTTGAATTAAGTTGGATAACATTTTTTAATTGAGTTATGGATAGATAGTGCATTTGAATGGGATGATAAACTACAAAATGGGAAGAGAGCTCATTTTGAAAGGTGTTGCTGGACTTATAAAGAAAGAGGAAGAAGCTGAGGAGAGCATCAAGGAAAGGCACAGGGAATTAAGGGGTTATTTGGGGGGTTCGGTCTATGGGGAAACTGGCATTGTAATAGCCAATATCTAATTGGGTTCTGTCTTGTTCTCATCTCTAAATAAATTACTGTAGCATTTGGATTGTAACTCTGTTTATTCCAATCAATGAAAGTTCTTTACATTCCACTGGTATGTGTTACATTGTGTGCAACAAATACGTACAACATTTTACTGTCACATTAAGCCAAAACACATTAAGCGATTATATAGGTCATTACAAAACATTCACAGCAGGCTTCCATACCAGGAGCTGAAGACAGAGGAATTGGTTGAGGGGCAAAGTACAGCAATCCAGGTATCACAGATTGACCATGCTAGTGATGATTCTTGATAGGTTTTTAATTGATGATTTGAGTGTGAAAAAAGTAGGTAAGGGGAGAATGAATATTCGGGTTGCTTTTAAGCCCAAATCTAGTTTTCACTGTGGTATGCTAAGGAATTTTTTAGATTTTGAAATAGTGGCTTGCCAACAGAACTTAAATTATGGTTCTAATTCTAGTTCATATGAGATGTTGCAATCTAATTCTTTATCTGAACCCGAGGGTGAATCTAGCACAAGGTCAACTTCGACAAGACTTAAAAGATGCTACAACTACAAGAAATCCTGTTTGCTTAAAAAAATATTGCAAATGCTATAGAGGTAGTGTTGGATGCTTCATTGCCTACAAATGTGAAAAGTGCAAGAATGCATTTAGCAAAAAGGATGTTGACTCTACTTTGGAGAACAATGCATTAGACAAAAAGAAGAATTCAATAGCTACAAATTACCCACCTAGGAGAAGATTTTCCGTGATTAGAGACTTTCCTCCATTGTGTGAGTGAAATGTTAGCCTTGGAGACAAGGTGGTTGTTGAAGGGGAAGGAATTGTTCGGCCCCTATCATAGATGGAGATTATGATGAATAAGGGTAATTTAAGGAATTATCCAAGTTGGATTAGAATTATATTTTTATTAGAACTATCAATTTAATTGCAATTATGATAGGATTCAATTTGGATCAGGATTACCAAATTAAATTAGGGTTAGAAGAATTGGGAAAGGAGACCACCTATTTTTACTAGGATGGTTTAGATGGAAGGGTAGTAAGTATGTATGTTGATTAATAGCATCTGAGTAGTTTGATTGTATGTGTAAGTGTAACACCTTCATCTCAATCAAGTGTAATATTTGATTGAATCTCATCTTACCTTGTATTTATCATCAATAAAAATCTCTTACCAATATTTTACAATTTCATTCAATCATCTGCATTACAATTGAAGTGCTAACGTAAATAGGTTAACTTGTGTGTTTGCCAATGGTTTAGTTACTGTGTTAAAGATCTTTCTAATTTTTTACTCAATTATTCATCATTTTCCTCTTTTTATTATAAATATATTTAATTCCAACTTTTGGATTTTCAACAAGATTAAATCCTTTTTTTTCCTTTCCTTTTCTAACTTAGGATTTTCATTTTGTTGGTTTAGTGTTTTTCAAAGATTTTATATTTATGTGTTTTCAATGTTAAACAAGATTAAATCCTTTGTTTTCTTTCCTTTTTCTAACTTAGAAAACTTAGGATTATATATTTCCTAGAAGGTAGTGTCCCCATCCAGAATTATAAAAAAACATGATTGTAAAGTAGTAGATGGGTTTGAGCTTTTGGAATTGATGTGTTTGGTGATTTGTGCCTCTGTAATTTTCTTAGGTGTTCCTATGTAACTTTTGTTACTTGTCTTTGAAGCATTTAGAAGAAACAATGACAAGAAGGAATGAATGACTGAGGATGTGTTTTGTTTATTTGAGCTTCTGTATATATAGTTCTGTATTTATCCCATCTTACCTACTTCAAATACATTGATCACATTTGACCAAGATCATCTAAGTCAACAATGCTGTTGATCTATATTTTGGTCATTATTTATGCTAATGGTTCAGCCTTCTGATGTTACAGGTATTTACATAATATACTCATATGACAAGAGCAACAAGAGTGAAAGCATTTGCAGAAAATGTGACTGGCAATTTTGTACAGATAAAAATTTCTTGACTCTTGTTTGTCTATTTGCCATTTAGTCCATTTCTCAAGTATTTATAAACTGAATGATAATGAAATTTGGTTGTGTTGCTTTGTTTTTCTCTTTCTTCTATTTACTAATATTTTCTTTTTATAATTTCCATTCTCCCTTTTCATGCTATTTCTGTGATAAATGTGCATATAAAAGGATCATATAATCTTTTTGGCTCAAAATCAACATATGTTGAAATTTGCTGCCTGCAAAGATGTGATGAGATCAACAAATTTTTGAAGTTTCATTCCATGTAAATATGTAGAGTATAGTTAAATACTTAAATACATGAGGTGACTGTCTCCGTTTTCGTCTTCTTGATGAAACTCTTCGTCTTCTTAGACGAGATATTTGTCAGTTGAAGTTCCAAAGAAGGGGAGAAAGACTGTAGGAGCATGATAATACATTGGAGACTCTTCATCGCCAACGATAACATCGGAGATTGAAAACTAAAACTTGAAGGGAAATGTCATTTTTTAAAACTTGGAATAAGGGAAAACTTTTAGTTTTTAGAATTTAAGGGGAGAAAAGGAAATTAAATTTTAGTTTATTTTTAATATTATAGATAAAATGAGGATTTTATCCTTCAAACTAACAGACTTAACCTCTTATGAGTGGATGTTTGAGATTTTTAAAATTAAAGAGTGAAAATTTTGGAAAATAACATATTTTGGGTGGGAATAAGTACTTTGGCCTCAAATGTATCTCATAAGTCACAGCCTTTAAAAATTACAGCCAAAAAAAAAAATCTGCTTCATTGTCTTTCCTTTGTGCTGTTGCAGAAGAAGCAGAAAAGGAAAAAGCAAATTAATCCATATTTCCAGGATTTGTAGTTGGCATGAATATAAATTGTCGTATGGTAAGCAAGGTGTGTTAATGGGTTTTGGATTGTTGCCTAAAAGAAACCCAATTAACACAGAGATGCATTTCCCTATAATTGATTTCACTTGCTTTGTTTGCGCCCTCTTTCAGGCCATTTGAGTTCCCTATGAATGAGAGTATTTTGGTGGTTGTTGTTTTATGACTTTAACCCGATCAGTGGATAGAGTTTGCCAGCTGCTTGGTTTCATTCTATATCTAGAGGATTTACTCTTTATGTGATACAAAAATATAGCCAGGGCTACAATTCCATTAGAGTTTAAAGTAGTCACATTTTACAGCTTATATTTTAAAGAAAGAGTCCAGAAAAATAGTAAATGTACAGAAATCTGGACAACAAAAATAAATGTAAAAATATTTTCTATAAAATGCAACTGTCCAGAGTAGCAGTAGAAAGAATCTTATCGATGAATGTGACATGTCAGGGTTCCCTTAGACCGTGATATTGCAGAGATGAGAAAGCAACTGGAGAGAATTATAAAGCCAGTCAAAGAGAGTTATGAGGCTTGGAGTTTGCAGACAGTGGATGGTTTAATGGAGGATGCACTTTATTGGTGTGAAATGTTTACTCTCCATGAAAAAAAGGAAAAGGAGTCAATCATCTTTTAATCCATTGCTACAATATAGCAAAAACACTCTTCTCCGGTCGCTCTCAGACGGGTTGCTGTCTACAGTGTGCTCTTTTTTTTCAACCTTGGCTGGCTGTTCCTGTGATCTTATTAAGATTTTGTTTGGATTTTTTGTTCCCCATGTGAAATACCTAACCAAAACCCCTAGTCAATCAATTGCATTGCTCAGGTTTAATTTTTCGTCTGTTTATTTTGTTCGTCTTACTCTTTTTTTTTTACCGCAAAAATGACATATATTTCTTCATCTGGAAAATGTGAAAACACCCGTTATAACTATCCTTATATCAAAAATGCAATTACCAGTAACTCTAATTTTCTTTGTGAGTTCAAAAGTTTTCAATTAGTTGTGGAGTTTGAGTTGTGTTGTGCCATAAATTTGACGTATGGAAGAGTTGTTATTAGTTGGAAGGAGTTAAATGCGATGGACTTAATAAAGTAAGTTTTTGAGCTAGTCATAACTCCTCAGCTTTACAGACCATGAGCCTTATTCATGAAACCTGCAGAATCCAACAATTACCACGCTCTACAGAAGAAACCAGCAAGTAAGAATTTAGCTTTACTGGTAACTTACACATTCTACTCCAAGAATCCTGATCATATGCAGGCTTTAGTTTAAGGCCTTGTCAGTGTAGCAATAACAATGTATTAATAAATAAATAGAAACACTGCTAAAACGAGGCAACATTGTAAATTGTAATATCCACCCTGTTGCCTTAAGATGATGCTGCAAAAATTACAGAACCCAGAAGTCACTTTCTATCAATTTTAAACAAAAGGTTTTATATCATTGTTAAATTATCACTTATGATGCCAGGACAAGAAGGGTTTGGAACATTTTTCAAGAACTTGTGTTTCTTTAAGTGGAAAGCAGCAACATTAGGCTTAAATATTTCATTTATAAATTATGAAGTTACCAGCAAGATGGAGATTAATTATTGAAGCAGTGGAACTAAGTACAGTCAGAAAGTTTGATATCAATGGCTATCAGCAGAGTCAGAGAGGGCAAAAGGGTCTTTAGACAGCAGAGAATTGGGCTGGAACTCAATTCTAATAAAGGTAAATGACAGGCCCTATTAAAAGCAGACATTTGAAGAGAAAAGAGGCACCACCAACCGAGCCTTCCCCATCTGCTTCCCACCAAAGGAGTGGTGAATGTTGTAATGAAAGAAAGAAAAGCAAAATTTGCTGAGGCACCCACAAAGTCCTTTTCTTAGACCACGCACTATTTATAGTAAAATGTTATTGGCCTCTAGTGCCGGATGGGTGGATTTACTCATCATTACTACAATCAAAAAGAAAAAAAAGTCTCTCTCTTCTCCTTCATTTTTGCCCTACTTTCACCTCTTTCCCTCCCTAAGTCTCCCAGTCCCTTTTCAAATCGCATCATTCCCTCTAGAAAATCTGTCTCCATGAACTTGGTTGTGCAAATTTGCATGCAGCTTATTTTGAACTTGGAAATTTATATTTAAAGAGCAATAAGGTAGTGAAGTGAAACACCTTAAAAATTGAACCAAACTCCTCGATTAAACACAACAATATGGTGCAAAAAGAAACCCACTTTTGCATATTTAATAACAAACACTCTACTCTGAAGTCTGAAATTTTATTTCCCCTATTAAGATCCGTTAGTGTGCCCCGTTTTGGAAAGAAATTAATGAGTTTAAGGGATTCTTACTGTAAATCCCTCTCAGGGATATCGGGAATTACTTTATAACCTCTGCTATTATCCAAACATTATGGATTGACTATTGGCAGAAGACTAATTGTGAAAAAAATTCTGCATATGGAAAAAAAAACCCATCAAACCCCAGAGAAAAAAAATTACTGTTTAATTTGGATAACGTTTTATTATCAAAATTAAAACATTACTTATAGATAAATTATTTAAAAAATTATTAGGTATAAATAATTATTATATTCGATAAGATTTAATAGATATAAATAATTATTTTATTTGATTAGAGGTAATAAAAAAATATTAATATTTAAATGCTCTTGAGTATAATTATTCTAAAATATTTTTTATATTATTTGTTATACTAATTAAAAATAAGATTACTTTTTATCTAAATAAATATATAATTATAATAAAATTAAAATTATATTAGTAACATTTTAATATTTAAATTAAAAGTGATAATTTAGTAATTTAATCTCTAAATTAAATATGTTTACCATATTATCACATATATTATTTATTATATCATTAAAAGATTACTATAATATTTTATTATAAATAAAATAATATAAATAATAAAAAATAAATTATCTATTATATATTATATATGTTTTCTTTTTTCTTTTTTCTCTCCTAGTCAATAGTAAAAAGAAATCCTAATTATATTCAACTATTCAATTCCAGCCTAGTAAAATTAACACTATGAACACCGAATATATACAACCAACAAATGTTTTCTCAATAACACAAAGAAAATCAAATCTTGAAAACAACGATCTACCCATCGAACGAAATCGGGGTTTCGTAGGAATCCAAGTTAGGAAGAGCCGCCGTATCGTGCTGCAGGAGCCAGGCGCCATAGTTGGGTATCGCATTGTCATCAAAAGACACAATCATCCCTCCCCAGCAAATATTCTTTCGTCCCATCACCATACGTGTAACCATACATGCAAAGCCAATTGTTTCCGGAACAACCCTGCATTCCTGAACTGATTTTTTAAAACCACTTAATCTGATCTGTTATCTGTAGAGATGTGGACGTGGTGTTGGAATGATTACAGTGATATGGCTGCAGGTGGAACCGGTTAAGATTGTCCCTTTTTTTCTTTGTTAAAAGATTTATGATGGTGTGTTGCCATCTTAGGGTGCATGGAAACTGGAGATTTTCCATTGTGAGATTGATGATGGTGGGATAGTCTAGTTTTATATAGAGAGATTTGTGACTGGATTTTCGCGAAGGTTGGATTTTTATTAGATTATAATTCGGTTTGTGAAAGGGAGAAATTGTTTTAACCTGAACAATGAAAGAGTAGAATGTGAAAGGGAGAAGGAGACAAAATGAGTGGAAAAAAATTATTATTATTCTTCTTAAAATATTATTTGATCTTTATTCTATCATATTGGCATCGACAGGATACCCTCCGAGATTCAGCTAGATCAAGAAACTTGGGGGTGTTCGGATTGGAGAAATAATCTCTGGCTTTAATTTGGGAAATTTTGAATTTGTTTAGTTAGTGCCGAGCAATTATCACAAGTAAAGATTAAAGAACGATACAAGGAAGAATGTGATGGGTCGTTAAAATTTGAAAGTGGACCTAAAAGAATTTGAGGGGTACGTTAGCCATATTCTCCGAGTATTACCAGACTTTAATGGCAGAGAAGGATATAAAGCGTTCCATTCTTTTTTATTCTTTCAAGGGCCCCTTCACTATCATTGAAGGAATATTTATGACCTTGAGCTAGACCTTGTAATTTGTACGAGGCCAAAGGATTATTTCCCACTTAAGTTTTATCTTAATCTTAATAGTATATTTGTAATAAACAAAAAAATTCTAAATATTTACTCATTTTTTAATTTTTAGTAAAATTATTATTAAATATAAGATAAAATTATTATTTAATAATATTATTAAAAAATATATAATTTTATCTTATTTTTTATCTAAATTTTAAAAATTAATATTTCACTCTCATATCTAAACTTTGAAAAATGACTCCCCCTCAAATCTTTAGGTTTTTTTTTCACACCTCATGCCACCGATAAGCGCCAATAGTCGAAGGCCCAAAACTTTGTTGGATGACTAAGCGTCAACTAAAGGTTGTCCTATGGAAGACGATGTCTTCATCCGCTATATACCTGAGGAAGTGGTTGGATCTCAGGTTTGACATTCTAGGAGGAAAAGTGAATTTTTTATAATTTAATTATGAGAAAAATTATTAATTTTTTAAATTAATGGGAGAAATAAAATATAATTTTATTTTTTTAATATTACTAGTAAAATGACTTTTTTACCTCTTAACCGTAAGAAAAAATTCATGAGTGTATCCTAATAAATTAAAAATTGGATAGATATTTAGTTTTTTCTCTACCCCAGATATATATTTGTCATTCCACCAAAACGTGGATGGGAATAGTCCTTTGGCCTATGCATCAATGCTTTTGCACACCGAAACTTGACCACTGCCCACTCATGCTGTAAATTCAATTTAGGCCAAAAGTAAAAAACATTGATTGCCGCCCAAGGTTGAGGCAAACACAAATTTTCACCAGTTAATTATTAAAAACTTAATTACCCCCTAGTCTGTTAAATTTTGCTACTATTATCACGAGTAAAATTATCATTTAAAAATTTTATTTGAAGAAAAAAATTTTATCTTATTTTTCTATCTTAATTTTGAAAACTCATAATTCTCCTCCAACTTTATATTTCTCAAGTATAAAAACTCATTTTTTCCTCCCAAGTCTCATTTTGCAACATCTATATTTTTTCGTATTCCAATCACCCCCCAACTTTTTAAAAAATCTTAGTTTCATCCCACTTATGATTTAGTTTTTAGATTGTTGCCGGTGATCATCTCCTTCCATCTCCCACGTCTCATCTATCTAGTTCAAGTTGCTGACATCCATCTCTCTCTCTCATTTCTCTATTACTTGATATTTTTGTCAAAGACAGAGATATCATTTTTGTCATCAAAAAAGACACATCTAGAGATCTCAAAAACCGAATAAGAGATACGAACAACTATTAAAAGAAAATAATTTTTTTATATAAAATTTTTAGATGATGTTTATATATTTAATAATAATAATAAAAAAATTTAATAGATTAAATTTTTAAAAATTAAGAGTTTGGATTAGACTGTAAACTTAGGTGGGAAGGAGAATTTGGCCCTCAATTTAATCCCTAACAATATTCTATTTAAATTTTAAGTAGAGATTGATAAGACATGACAGAGAGTCCTCCAACTTCATCTTGCCTCTTACTTTTTGTCTGGACGCAGGCAGGTGTTGACTTTTTCTAGCATCTAGACGAAAGAGAAATTTAGATTTTTCTTCTTTTATATTAATTTTTCTTTAAGATGCATTTAATAATTCCGTCAGGATCAGGGCGAAGCCGACCATGCTATTCACATGATTGTATTGTGACAGTGAGTACAATAATAATATGAGGATCATCACTTTCTTTCACATTTGGAGGCTGACTTGTTTTACCGTTTAATAATATCTTTTCATTTGTATTTGTTTCTTCCTTTCAGACTCCATTTATTCTCCTTTATTACAGTACACCGCCTAAAAAAAAACAATAGAGCACACCCATTTTTTAATAACGGATCGGATCTTGACCCGGTCAAAGGTCCAATCCAATTGTTATTCGGTTCTATTGTTGAATTAGGACAATGTTTATTTTATTATATATATATAAGAATTTCTAACCCGGTGGTCTTACTGGTGCATCCCAAAACATGATATAAAATTACGTTGATGTCATGGTAACTTTACAATTATTTGCTTGGGCCAAATTAGACACCAAATTCCAATCAGACAGATCCCATCAACTAAGGATAGAAAACTTTTTTTTATCCTAATCCTTATCAAATTTGTCTCGTTTTCAATATAAAGATGATAATAAATCTTTATCCTCGATTTAGAAATAGTGAAAAATTAATCTCTCCTTTATTACGAAGAAAATTCTTCTTCTTTTTCTTTCACCATTCTCATTCTCATCCATACTATATCAATAATGAAAAATTTATTATATATTACGATTTTTTTTATAATAATTCAAAATTTAAAAAAATATTTTAATATATAGAAATTTAGAAAAGATATAAGGGAATAGATAAATTAAAGAAGAGATGGATATGAAAAAAGATAATTCAAAGATATATTTATTACCATTTCTATCTTATTCTTAATTATAAAAATTTTAGTTATTCTTAATTTTATTTATCCTTATAAGAGAATTTCCTCAACATGCAAAGGAAAAAATTAAAGGGTTGAAAATTTGGCTTATCAGGGCAAATTGTCATCTCTGCCCTCAGTCAGTTCGGGTTTAAGTTTACATTCAAAACTTCGAGGGTCCTTATGGTAATTAAATTTTCCAGGCTCATAATTTATATATTTAATACCATACCACCCAAATTAAAAAAATAATAATAATATTCAATACTCCTCTTTTAAGACAACCTAAGTTGCCACGACCCACCCAGACGGCCTTTTTGTTTTCTAGTTTTCTTGTGATAATGAAAAAAGCCCCCACCTCAACTACAGTATAAGTATTTACATTATATTATATAATTGTATAGCTGGTAAAAATTATTGCATCAAATTTATGTAAACAACCCAACTCATCCTGTATATTATAAATGTCACCACCCCTTCAACACTAGCAGACACTGAGGGCAAAAGATGGGTATTCGTTTGTAATGACAAATTAAATTGAAACTAAACTAGAATTAGAGATATTGATATAACTTAATTATTATAATACAACAAGGGCCTTTGATTGAAGTGATCAAAATATTATTTTAATAATTTATCTTTTATTTATTTGATTTATAATTAATAAAAAAATTTATTAATATTTTATTATTTATAGTGATAAAATAAATTATTATCACAAACTAACTTAAGTATTAAAAAATTATTAAAATAATCTTAATTTTATTATAATTACATCATAAACACCTAATTTTATAAAATATAATAATAATTTATAGGTCAAAGGACTATTTCCCACCCAAGTTTAGTTGTGTTTTCAAAGTCACACTTGCAAAATTTAAAAAATCCAAAATCGCACTCGTGACTAAATTGTTGTTAGAATTTTTTATTATAAGCATAGATAAAATTATTATTTTACTAATAATATTTTAAAAGACATATAAATATCAATATATTTTTCTCTCTAAATTTTAAAAACTAACAACTTCATCCATGTCTAAAGTTTTTCAATATTAATAGACACATTTTGCCCTCTAAATTTTTTCTTTACCTCTCTGGTCATCATCTCTGACGTTAACAACCTCTCATTTACATCCTAAATCGTTAGTTGACGCATAGGAAGCAATTTGGAATAGATCTCTTATGGATCTCTTCATCTCTTGACCTCTTCAACTCTAGATTGTTTCTCATGCATCAGTCAATTGTTTAGGGTGGAGAAGGGAAGTAATTGGAACTAGAGATGGTAGTTAGATGGGAGAAAAAAAAATCTAAAATTTAAAGAGCAAAATGTAACTTTTCAAAGTTAAAAACCTTTAAATATAAGTGAAATATTAATTTTTAAAATTTTTAGAGAAAAATATAATAAATTTATATTTTTTTATTATTATTATTAATAAAATAATAATTTTATTTTTATCTCTCATAAAAAAATTTCACCCCCCGCAATCGTAACTTAAAAAATTACAACTAAATTTGGGTGGTAATTACTCCTTTAGCTTAATTTATATTCAATACTCTTATAACTCCTGTGAGAGATAATCTTTCATTTTAAATAATAAATTATTAACCGGATCAAAGCATCCTACAAGTTTGAAATGTTGCTCCTGACGTTGCAAAAGACAAGGCAAAAGTCAATCTGGGAACGACTTGCCGTAGCTCGGCGTGACTTGTGAAAGACAGAACACAATCACAGATTATGTGGAAACGGCGTCGTTCGTGATGCTACTACTACGTAGACATGGAGGCAGATTGGCAAGTACGTGGCTATTTTCTTGAGCTGCAAACCGGTAGGGCCGGTAGAGAGTGGCAATGTGAAATGACGGGATGGACGCTTTGTCTTCTGCTTGTGGAAATCTATTCAAAGCCTGAGAAACATTAAAGACCTTCACAGTACATTGTTATGTGTCATATTTATAAGGCACACCCACTGAATTCACCGGTATTTTAAGAAATCATAAATTACAGAGAGAGAAGAAAATAACTGCTGGGTTTTTGGGAGATTTTAAAATAAGTATTTCTGTATTTGTATGTATAGTCTATCTGTAGATATAGCTCTTACAATTTGAAATCTTTTTAATGCATCTTCCATCTTTTGTGAGGTATTAAGAGATGACTCTCTTAAGAAAAGATAGAGAAAGGCAAAGAGGGAAGGGGAGAGTAGGGTAAAGCTAAAAATTAAAGAGGAGGTCCTTCTCATACACAGATCCCTATGGAATGCAGGAAGGATGCCCGGTATTGCTTGCTGGAATTCATTCTTTTTGCTTAGTTTAAAGGAACTTGCTTTGTGTTGTTCTCTCTAGAAATCTTTTCAGTGAGATAGAGAGAGAAAATGAGCATAGATTGAGTTGTGCAGTAGTTTGGATATTTTTATTTGAGAGGGTGGATTTTGTCCAATCCCTTGTTCAACTAGAAGGCCAAAAATAATTTAACTGAGGATTAGCTTTGAAAATGGGGCGAGAGATTAGTATATTTTTTTCCCAATGATTTAGTTGCCTTGCAAGAGGAGAAACTTACAAGTGGAAAGTAGCAACTTACAGAGAAGATGAAGTCCATCAGCAACAACGATAGCAGCAATAACAACCACAACCTCAACAATAATACCTGGTTAGGCTTCTCTCTTTCACCTCACATGAAAATGGAGGTTTCTCAGGACCCTCTTCACCTTCAAGAAACACAGACTTTTTCTGGTTCTTCTTCTTCTTCTCGTATTCCTACAGCCATCCCAGCAAGTTTTTTTCAACCCCCTCTTCAACCTCTTAGTTACGTCCCTTACTATGGCGTCGAAGTTGATCACCAAAATGCTGCCCTGTACTCTTCTTTGCCTGTCATGCCTCTCAAGTCTGATGGTTCTCTTTGTTTAATGGAAGCTCTAAACGGGTCTCAGCAACCACAAGGTTAGGCTCAAACTTAACTTAAACTAGCATATTCTTTTCATTTAGAAGTTCGTTAATTTCTTCTTAGACAAATGAAAAATGCTACATTATGCTTATAAAAACCACTGAACTATTTTGTCTTTTCACTTTTAATGTGAAGGAATGGTAACAACTTCAACACCAAAACTGGAAGACTTCTTTGGCGGTACTTCCACGGGGACCCATCACTATGAAAGCAATGACCGAGAAGCAATGGCTCTTAGTTTAGACAGTACCATCTATTTCCACCAGAACTCTAGCCATGCCCCTCATGACCAAAATCTCCTGAACAAGCTCCATGATAATTCTAGGCTCCAACCATACCAATATTTCACTCCTTCCTATATGGGAGACAACAAAGATAAACCCCAGGTACCAGACTGCAAGTTACAGCTCCCAACAATGGCGGATGATGGTATCCATTCCGCCAAGAACTGGGTTGCAAGAAACTATGAAACTGACCATTCACTGCAGCAGAAAATGGTTTACAGCATGAGTGATAATGGTGCTGATTCTAGTAATATGAGTGCAATGCCATATAGGAATTTGCAGTCTTTGAGCTTAACCATGAGCCCTGGCTCCCAGTCAAGCTGTGTCACAGCTTCACAGCAACTCACACACACTATGACTGACTCTGTCACCTTGGAAACTAAAAAAAGAGGGCCTGAGAAGGTGGATCAAAAGCAAACTGTTCATAGGAAATCCATTGATACATTTGGCCAGAGAACTTCTCAGTACAGAGGTGTCACAAGGTTTCGTTTTTCCTATTTCCTTATTATTTTAAAAAATAAAGTCTTTCTTTCATGTAATTTTACCAGTTATTATGCATATTAGTGTTTGTTCTGCTCTTTTTTCTACTGTTTTCTGTATTATGTCTGTTTTTCTTTTTCACGTTTTGATAAGTGCATCTTTTCTTGTCTTTCAGGCATAGATGGACTGGTAGATATGAAGCTCATCTCTGGGACAATAGTTGCAAGAAGGAAGGGCAGAGTAGGAAAGGAAGGCAAGGTTAGTGAGGAAAATAAATTGGCTTCTTCAACATAAGCCACATGAATTTTTTTACCTTCAGTGGCTCTGCATTTTCTGGACACCTTTTTTCTTGACCTGACTTATACTATATATAATACTAATTTTTGGTGTTTTATGCTTGGCTGGGGGTGCCCCTTGAATTCGCTGATGATTCTCAGTTTATCTGGGTAAGCCTTTTTTTCAATGTATAATTATTTGGTATTTTAACATATTCTATCTTTTATATCCTGGGATCAAGTAATTCCAAAATATTTATTTTCAGGAGGTTATGATATGGAAGAGAAAGCTGCAAGAGCTTATGATCTAGCTGCTCTCAAGTACTGGGGTCCCTCCACACATATAAATTTCCCAGTAATGATTTTATTTCATCTAACATATTCCTATATTTTTATAAGGGTTTTTTCAACTTTTCTTACTAATTAATGTAATCATGTTGCTTCATTAGCTGGAAAATTATCAGCAGGAACTTGAAGACATGAAGGGCATGACCAGACAGGAGTATGTTGCTCACTTGCGAAGGTAAGTCTTTGCATCCTTTTTATGCCATTGTTATATATTCAACTTCATTTTTTCTTTTAATTTTTGCTCTAAATAACTAATTGCTTGTATGCAGAAAAAGTAGTGGCTTTTCTAGGGGAGCCTCGATATACAGAGGAGTAACAAGGTCCCATTCTACTAATACATAATTTTTCACTAGATTGCATTGGCTGATTCTGACTGTATACATGAATTTGTAATTATTTCTGATTCAATAATAACAGGCATCATCAACATGGAAGATGGCAAGCTCGAATTGGCAGAGTAGCAGGAAACAAGGATCTTTATCTTGGGACTTTCAGTGAGTTTTATTGAATCTTGAATTTCTTAGACAAAATTCTTGTATAGTTTATTGATTATTGTGTGTATTTTCAACATTCAATCATGTTGTCTTGTTTGTTTACAATTACAATTAAGAGATGAGAAAGGATATGCTTTATGATCAATTCGAAAGGGTAATCTTTGAACCACTCTCAGGATCTTTGAACTCTTTTTAGTCACTGATGATGCTACATGAGGCTGAACTTTAGGATTGTTGTGAGCTCATTGCTACCAGGATTCAGTTAGTTTAACTGAAGCTAATTATTAGTTTTCATTGAACTGATTGAAATTTCAGGCACCCAAGAGGAAGCGGCTGAAGCCTACGACATTGCAGCTATAAAATTTCGTGGGATAAATGCTGTGACTAACTTCAACATAACGCAGTATGATGTGGAACGAATCATGGCTAGCCCCACCCTTCTTGCAGGAGAACTTGCTCGGCGAAATAAGGAGATTGTTACTATTCCTGATACTGAGGCAACTAATCACAAAAACCCTGCTGCTCATGGCGGCAACAATGTGGAAAGCATACCAATTCAAAAGAACATTGAAGGTTTCATGTATCAGTCATCATTATCTCAGCAACAACTTGAGCAGAAAGTACCAAATATGATTGATAATTACAAGGCTCAAACTTTCTCAATGGCAGCTGAAAGTGTGATGGGTACTGATACAATGAGCTCGGGTCAACAAGAGGTAGAGGATTCGACCAAGATGGGTAATCATCTCTCCAGTGCCTCTTCTTTGGTGAGCACCTTGAGTAGCTCCAGAGAAGGCACCCCAGATAGGAGCAGTGCCCCATTGCAGTATGCGATGCCTTGTGCAGCTGCGATCAATATTTTCAACAGTCCAACCACCACTGTTAATTCTTGGATTCCCACCGCTGAAAGGAGGCCGCCTCCAGTAAACATGCCTCTCAATATGCCGGTTTTTGCTGCGTGGACAGATTCCTAGATGGTCTGTCGATGTAGTTTCAATGTCTTTTTGCATGGACAAAATAGAAAGCTGAAGTGAGTGGATTAATGCTAGCATGGGACACCTGAGCAAGAACAAATTTCTAACGTTATCTTTTTAGGCATATATGTGTTATGAACATCTTATTAAAAAAAGAAATGGTGGGGAGAAGCTTTAAAGACATTATGATTGGAGTCTATGAAATGATTTACCTAATATGGATGACCCAATTTCATAATTAGATTCTACTTTATTCTCTTCTGTAAGTACAGAGCCAGCTCAATTTGTATCTTCCAAAAACGTTTGGCTGTAATGAGATCGGTCATTTGCTTTTTAACCTTTTGACCACAATTGCTTTGTGTTCACAGCAACCTCTTCTTCTCCACGTCTGTGGAGATATGATTATTCTATTTAATCAGCTTTCTCCAAAGGTAAAAGAAATTCTCACTCACATAATTCAAAAACGACCAACTTAGCTTTCTAAACCCACTGGTAGCTGTAAGACAATAACATGTTCAAATGCAGGTTTGTATGACCAGTCAAAGCTTCGTAGGTGCAGCATAATTTTGTTTCCTTCCCATCCCATGCATATTGCAGCCTCACTTCAAATCTGTAATGTACATTACCTGTGAAATTCAAGTTTCCTAAGGATTCCCTCATGAATAAGGTTGGTGGAACTGTTGTACATTTAAATTGGTGGAAATAATAAAGTGGAAGTTGAAATAATGAGCATTAATGGATCAATGAAATTATAAATATTTACTTTTGAGTACACAAATAGATATATAGATAATCTGTCATTATGTGATTGAATAATTTTTCAATTAAGGATAAAGTAACATCCATTATGTGATTGAATAATTTTAAATTGATGATAAAGTGATACTTAATCACAGATGATGTGTTATGATATCTTCACTAAGTCTTTGATGAACTCAAAATGAACATGAATAATAGCTAGAAACTTCATCTCTATGCATGTAGAATAAGTAATTAAGTTAATTTCAAATAAATGTTCTCACCTAAACACTCTTAAAATAAACCTAGAGAGCAGGAGGGTACTTTGATATCATACATAGAAACAGTAGAAAACAAATGTTTTCAACAAAATAATATGCATTAAATTCTCACACAAGAGGTGAGAGCTCATCATCTAACGTACCATTATTCATTGGGGTTTTGAATTATACAAAAACAAAGTGCCGCTTCATAAAGACAGCCATAGTTCCCTGCTCCAGGGTAGGCCTGGATATGATCAGAGCCGGTTCGGCCTAAAAAGTTGATTTGATTCGATTCGAATCAAATTTGAACCAAAAAATTTGGCTTATTTTTAATTAGAGCCGAACTTGAGCCAAAAGATGTTTGGCTCGGTTAAGCTCAAATTCAACTACAATGAAGAATGTCTTAGTGTAGTTTTTTTGTGTAGATACTTTTGCTCTAATTGCAAAGGACTCAATTGTCACCACAGTAAAAACTCCATCAAATTATCTTCAAACTTGTTTTTTATATTTTCATATTCTTTAAATTTCATTTCTGTCTTACCATCCTCTAAATAAGGAGGTCATTTTTGGAATGTTTCAACTGGACGTACATATGAGATGATCTCTAATTTTCAATATGGTCTGGATATAACCAAGCCGGCTCGGTCTCGAAAGTTGATTCGGTTTGATTTAATTCGGCTCAAATTCTTTAGTTCATTTTTTAATGCAAGCCGAACTAGAGTCAAGCGGTGTTCTGCTTGGCTTGGCCCGAATCCACCCCTACTCCAGGGCCTGCTGTTATTATTAGGGTATGGCTAACCCTCTTCCTTTCACCGGTAACACTGATAATGAATTAAGTTGAAGTGTACAAATATATTAATACTTGCAGCTGTTGCTTCAATTTGAAATGAACATATATAGATTCACAATCTAAAGAGTTGACCATTATTATTATTTTTTATTTTAATTGGTTGACTGACATGGAGGTTTGCTGTGGATTTCCAGATTGTGCTATAAATGTAGCGGGAAAATTAGGTAAAAAAGGATGAGTTATTTCACTGAATTGAAAACTTGGTATCACAATGCTTCATAATGGTAACCAACATCCCATATGCTGTTTAACAAAAAAACCAATTTCATAATGTGTCATAGTCATATCTTAGTCAGAATTTACTTTAGTCTGTTAACACCAGAGTTTTCATCAAGCATTAAGCATGCTTTATGAACATGTGAGATCAGAGCCTTTTTGAGAGGGAAAAGTGTGATTAAGGAGATCATTATGAGTTGGCAGGATTGACAATTAATAAATTTACTAAGACTCCACTGACTCCACAGACACAGTAAGTGGCTGGTGAATTGTTCTGCAGCTTGAACAACACTCAGATCTCACTTTATAAAAAGGATGTACAGAAGCATAATAGGAAAATCTTAACAACCCTTTTGGGACACACCTGTTTTGACATAAACAATTTTTGATCATTGTGTGAAAACAGGCAATCTGTCGCTATTCAATCAGTGATCACTTGTGATTTAGATGCCTTTACTGAAGGGGGCGTGCTTTATTTACATCTAAAAAGCAAAAAGCATAACAAAAAGGAGTGGCCTAACTTAGGATTAAGCAGACCAAGAAACAATAAAACAAGTAGCTGGGGAAATATACAGGATTTGGTACAACGTAAATACAACAGTTATATATGTAAAGATAGGAGAAGGAATTGCTAAAGTTTTTGATTTTATAAAAGTTCCTGTACAGTCTTGATTAAAGTTTCCTCATATCGAAAATAAACACAATAAAGTTTTTCTTTTATATTGACAGACAATTCTGGTTTATTGTGAAGAAGATGTTTAAGCTGAAAGAAAAGAATAGCCTGTCATTAATCACAAAACTGTCGGTGAAACCTTCTTGGACGCTTGCTAGACTAGCATTTGGAATGTTGTTAAGGAAGAATAACTTGAAATTAATTGCCATCTACATTTGACTTGATGGCTTGAAATGAAGTTCTTCTGCAGCTACTTGGCAGCTTTACATATACTGACTGGCATATAATTGCTAATATATTACCAAAACAATCTTCAATTTTCCACAAACACCAAGCTGATACTTTCTTTTCAACTAAATGTTGATATCATTCAAATTATGATGGGATTTTCAGTGCGTGAAACCTATTTCTATTAACTCAGGTTTAGTAAAACTGGTAAAATATTAAAATTTCAGAAAAAAAGTTTTGATTCAAGCCTTTTTCACATTTATAAAATTTTGATCTATACGATATAATAATTATAGATTCGATCACTATACTTTAAATATATCCATCCGAACAAACCAAACAAGATTTTTTGACTTAAAAGAAAAAAAGAATTATTCTTATAAATCTACTGTTGATTATAGAATCATACACCATAAGTGTCTGTGCCTAATAAATTAACTTTCATATGCATGTTTGTTACCAGCCATGAATGCTCATAATTATCTCCTTGGTACAATTAATCTATAATAACCCATGGTTAAAAGGTGGGAAGTAATCAAGTTTAGGAGGTTAAGTTCATTTTTGTATGACAACATTCATACTGTCATTTGGTTAATGTAATGATGATGTTGCCATGCAACTACACATCAGTTTAACTTTAATCCCTACACAAATCCTACCTTCACTATATTAAATCATCTTTTAATCTGCTTTTTACTCTCTGATTACGTTTATCTCATGATTTTAAACATGACTTACACTAATAAAAGTGCTTACAGTATAAAGGCGTACTCGTTCTACCTTTTTTTTGGTTTTTTCCATGTAGCAAATTACTGCTCATATATCCAAAAGCTTTGCATTTTCCCATATTCCCGAATCCCAAATATTAGTATTTAAGTATGTTGTACATTGAACTCCTCCCAGACCTAAGTAAGAGAATGACACTTCTAGTTAGTTACTGAACATATCACCTATCTACAAATTAAGTTAAAATGGGATATGGTCATATGGAAGTTTATTTCTTCAATATTTATGAGATTATTTTCCTATTTCATTTTATATATAAGTGAAAATAATAGTCTTTTATTAAAATAAAATTATACAATCAATTTAATTATCTTAACTTTATAAGATTAGAATAAAAATAAATCTCTATATTCAAACTTGTACAAAAAATACTCTAATATTGTGTCTATATGCAACTCTACCTTTTTGTCCTATAAATATAAGAGAATGAAAAATGTAGAAGAATAAATAAATAACTACTTTTGTACTATACAACTTATACGTTACTTGAAATATTTCTAGATGTATAAATTATATAATAATGGATATAGACTTTCTCGTACGAGACCAAATTACGTTAAAAACTCACTTATGTCCAATTTACTCTCACAAATTCAATCGTTCATCTTTGTTCACCTACATCATATAGTGAATATGAAATTACAAACTTTCTAGCACTAAACCAAATTATATTAAAAACTGTCTTGTGCCCAATTCACTCACACAAATTCAATTGTTCATCTTTATTCACTTACATCATATAGCGGATATGGACTTACATAGCTAATTTCAATCACCATTATTATCTCCCTAATGCAAGGCTCAATATTATGTACTTCTCAATTGTGTGCATAAATTTGCATCAACAATTGGCACTATAAAGGCCCCCAATGAAGAAAGCTTCTTATAGATTTCCAATAATACACATATTGCTCTCCAGTCTTCCATTGTAAAACACCTTTTTAGATAATCTACAAAAGATAGAATAAAAAAGCTCTGAGTGAACAAACTTATAAATAATCCAACTATAAATACAATGTCACTCCTCTTAAAACATTAAATCTTCCTATTTAAAACCAACTAGCTCTAACAACTAAGACACAATAGTAAACATCTATCACGGTTATGCAATCGAACATAGTCACAAGCAATTCCACCATTATTTGCCCAACAAATTACATGTTGCCCCAACAATAACATCATAATAAGGGGGACTATGTCCTTTCAAGAGATTTAGCTACAATGGTAACACCAACTTTCCATACAATTATCACTTGTTTTTCTTGGTAAAAATAATGGTAGGGTGCCCTTGAGCAAAGGATTTAGAATCCAATCGAACATTTATCACACTCTAGACTTATTGCCTTTAATTAAGGGCTTCCTCATTGGAGATGACAATAGGGTGCTTTTGAACATAGGATTTAGGCTACTATATGGCGAGCAATACACCTTGGTCTTACAAGTACAACACAAGGTGATAATAGGTCACATGATAATTCAAACACATGTCAATGATAAGAGAAGTAGTCTAAGGTGCCTAAACTCAAGACCAATCATGTACAACCACTTACATGACTATCAAGCCTCACCGAATAAGGTGTTCAAACACGTCTTAATAGATAACATCTCTTAATGTGAAGATCAACTTTACCATTAAGTAAATACTATCTATTCATTGCCACCACATAGTGGCCCTTTATCCCATTACAACAAGCGAGGTAACTTGATTGGTTGAGCCCAAAGGCCAGAACGACAATTAATAGGTATCATCCTTTTAACGTGTAATGTAGTCCTCCCATTAAAAAGATATTGCTTATTCAATGCTTCTTGTGTGTTGGTGTTATAACTTATTTTGATGGACAAGATAACCATGGTTATTAGACCCATAAGTTGGACTTGTATAAGCACTTGAGTGCTCACCAAACCTCTTTAAAGAAGGTAGTTGAATGTAACCTATAGATAGCATCTCTAGACATAAAGAAACTACCCCTTATTTATAATAATCACAAGTGTGTAAAAGGGTTATTTTAGTTACTTTGGTTTATTTATGAATTAACAGGATATTTGAATTGTTGAAAATGACTAAGTGTTGAAGAAATTGAATACAAGTTTGTCAAATGGTCATATATGATTGGTGCATACCTATTCATATCATGTTAGGTGGACAATATAAATATCATACCATGCCAAATAACTTAAGATGTTGAACAATTGTTTATCAAGGATGCACGATTGTTCCAATGATTATTTGATTTGAATACTATTTAATGAGGCATAATTCAACACAACGCCTAAAATTTCATATCGTGCTCATCTAGTTTTTAAAATTGATATTATTTTCTTTAACAGACAGTGGCTAGAGAGGAAAAAATTTGCATCAATTCTTCAAGCTAGGAGATAAGGTAAGTAAAGGATTCAATTTTCTTTATGCTAATGAATTTAGAAGGAACCTAATCCATTGTTTAATGAGAATGATGATTGAATTAACTATATTTGTTAAATGATGAATCATGAATGTTATTTGATGGATTTTAGGCTAATAGAAAAATGATTGATATGACCATGTTGTGATATGTTAGAAATATTAAGAGTTTGAAATGATATATTAAAATTCTAGAAAATTCAACCAAAATAGCTTGTTATTCATAACCCCAGGCATGATGTATGGTTGTCCCAAGGATAAGAACAATCATGCATTAATGTAGAATTAGGTATCATGTAAATGTGAATGATTATACATAGGATATGTACGATCATTCATCGATTAAAGTAAAGACATCACACCTAGTAGATAGTCATACATATGACCTATATAATCGTTCATGACACGTCAACTAGAACACAATGAACACTAGTGCTAAAGAGTATATGACTATTCATGTTAATAAAAAGATGATCATACCCCTAGATTATATATCATCATGATGTGAAAGAAATGAACCATTTATGATGCAAAGACATATAATCATTTAAGAAAGACGAATGACTCATCCATGTGATGAACAGTCGTGCTAAAGAGTATATAACTTTTCATGTTAATAAAAAGATTATGGTACCCAAGGGCAAACCTAACCTTATATAAGGGTAAGCCCAAACCCACCTTGAAATTAGGAAAAGCTTATGAAAGATTGTATAGGCCCATCCTAAAAAAAATTGAAATAAGTCATCTAAGCCCATTTTAATTGTAAACAATTTTAAATCAGATAAAATTAAAATGTGTCATTGGGCCCACCCTCAAAGAGCCTAAAATTGGAATCAAACAATATATTTATCTTGATACTAAAATGAAACTCTAAATATAATGTAGAATTGAAATAGGTCATCACCTAAGCAACACATTTATTTAAAAAATCAAAGCCTATGTCAATTGAAAAAAAAAAGTTAATTTCAAAAACCGGATTTCATCCTCTAGATCTTCAACTTGATTTTGACAACTACACCTCTTGATTTCGTTTTCAAGTACAAGGTTTCAATATTTAAAAAAAATGGGTTAAATTAAATAATTGATATTTATTTATTCAAATATTTAAATATATAATTTTAACTTTATTTTTTTTATTAGTACACAACAAAATGTTGGATCTTTAAATTGGACAATTAATTTTTTATTTAACGGGTGAATTTGAAATTATAAAATCTGAAGATCGACTACTTTTTTAGTAAATTTAATCAAACTTTTTTATAAATATTTATGTATTTTACTTGTATTAGAATTGTGATTGAGTTTTAAATTTGTATGAACATTTTTCATGGATTGTGATTGATGTAAATATTTTTATTATATTATATTTAAATCAAACGTTAGATCTCCATGGTTTTTTTTTTTTTGGCTTTTTTTACATTGAAAAAAGGTTTTTTCACTTAAAAATTACTTGTGTTATTGTATTTTTTTTCTTTTATATTATTTCATTTACTTAAAGATTGGTGGTATTTATTTTTTAAGCTCGGTTCAATTTGGTTAGAATTCGTTTAATTTGAATTAAAACCAAAAGATTTGGCTTATTTTTTAAATCAAGCTAAATTTAAGCCAAAAGACGTTCACATAGATTAGGCTCAAGTTCAACTTAAATTCATGACTTGATTAGTGGTTCAAATTCATAGCTTGGTTTGGCTCAAATTTATAATTCGAATTAGTGGTTTGAATTCATGGCTTTGTTTGAATTGAATTTGATTCAAATTTATGGATCAAATCGATGCTTCAAATTCATGGGTTGGTTTAGTTTGATTTTATAACTTGAATTAGTAGCTTAAATTTGTGGCTCGGTTTGAATTCATAGCTTGAATGAATGGTTTTGTTTGCCTATTATTTAAGTAAAATGACATTATTTTTTTAATGAACCACAAATTCAAATTATTTATTCAAGCAACACTGAACTACAAATTTAAACTATCGATTTGAGTAATAATATTGAGTCAAACTCAAGCTTAATTAAGTCAAATTATTTTTAATTCAAGCAAACTCGAGTTACCATTAATATTAGCTCGACAAACTTAAGCTGAACTCAAATTGAATAATTTTTTATTTAAGTCAAATTTGAATCAAAGGATGTTCAAGCTTGATTCAGTTCATATCCACCCTTAAACGAAGGCCCCTTCTAAACATAAATTATGGGTCTGCCACTAATGGTACCTTTAGGTTATGTATGATTGTGATGTGAAAGAGATAAACCATTCATGATGCAAAGACTTATAGTTGTTTAAGGAAGATGAATGATCATGCATGATGAATGGGCATGAACAATCATGAAAGAGGAAGTCATGAGCGTTCATGTTGAGTCAGAGTGCACATCTATTCATAGGTAATGCATAGTCACGTATATAGATAAATAATGCATGTTCATGTTAGATAGAAAACTATTCATAGAGTTGTCTCATGAGATTTTTAAGAATAATAGAGGTACGTTAAAATACTGAGATATACCTACAAGAAAGAACATTATAAGGCATGATTATCATGAGCATGCACATGCAAGGTGAAAACTAGTTAGAGCCCCAAGATGAGATTTTTCATTGGCTCAAAAACATGATTTTTAAAACATATCTTTGATAGATATTTTTGAGAAATTAATTTGTGCATATTTTCAAATAGTAGAGTGATGAGATAAGACATAGAGATTTTGTTAAATATATATGGGACCTAGATATCCCTAAAGTGCATGTGTGGTACATGCATGGTACATTAACGGTCGTGTATCGTCTTATATATAAATAATCGAATTTTCAACTTTTATAACTTTTTGCCAAAATCTCAACTCACACTGGTTCACCACCTATTGAAACCTATGGTCTCTTCTCCAAAGTTTCTAATGACTTTCACCTTATCCCCTTGGATTAGGAGCTCGCCTCTCACCCACCTATTGTTGTTTTATCACATAGAGGTCAACAGATTGGTCTTTCAAGGAGCTAGACTCTTCAAGATGAGACCTAGACTATAATTTCCTCCAATCCACCTCTAATTAGTTGGAGAAAGCGTTGAGTTGGTGGCCTCATTTTTATAAGAATGAAAATGTTAACAAATATACAACATCAATCTATAAATTCCTTTAGAATTGAGCCTAATCATAAGCACAAATTAAATATCCTAGCAATGTGTTTCTACTTGACTAAACATAGCTTTATCTAAACACCATACTTAGATATTATGTAAAGAAACTACACTCAAACAATGAGACAATAGAATAAATAGAAATGTCACGTATGGAATTAGGAAAAACTCATCTTCTAAGAGTAAATTATGAGAACATTCCAATAGTATATTTTCGAAAGAAACAAAAAATGTTTTGAGGATATTCACTCAGAGAGGTTAAAGAAAGTCCTTGATAAAAGCTTGGAAGATAAAAAGTTACAAAGAGTTAGGACCAATAAAGATTCCAAGGTTTCAGAGAAATCGAAAAATGCTAAAAGCTTCAAAAAATTAGGGTAAAGAAATATGACTACTAACATATTTTAATAGATAAATTGAAGAAAGGTGAGAAGTATCAACCATTGAAACTGAGTCAATGATACTCATCGTCAATCCAATGAGGAAGATGAGACTGCTCAACTTACAAGCATTTGAATTGACTCAATGGACACACAATTTGCACATGCGTTGCATCAAATGTAAGATGTAAATATCATCATTGCAATGTACTACAAACACACTTTTAAGGTGTGTTTGATTCATATAACTTCTTATCACAAAAAATGAAAAATTGCTATAAAGATAAATTATCTAAAAGATTACTGAGTATAAATTTATTATATTTAATAACAATTGGTATATATAAATAATTATTATGTTTGGTTTGACGTAATAAAAGAATTCTAAAT
Organism: Mangifera indica; assembly: GCF_011075055.1. Lineage (NCBI taxonomy): Eukaryota > Viridiplantae > Streptophyta > Magnoliopsida > Sapindales > Anacardiaceae > Mangifera > Mangifera indica. The sequence continues at coordinate 20,103,129 of NC_058137.1, read as the reverse complement.
TATTATTTCACTTAGATGTCTATGGGTATAATTATTCTAAAATATTTATCATGTTACCTATTATATTAATTAAAAACCTAAAAAATTAATAAGAATAAAATTGTAATAAAATTAAAATTATTTTAGAAATATTTTAATACCTAAAGTGAAAGTGATAATCAGAATATCTCTTTTATACTTGTCGCATCACCATTAGTAATAAAATATTATCAAAATTTTTTATTACTTGACAAATTAAACAAAATAATATCACTAATAAAAGATAATATTTGAATCAAACACTCCATATTCTTTGTGTGTTGTCCATTCATGCAAAAAGGTGTAGCGTTTCTAAAATTTTACTCATACTTTAGAAACTAGGAAGGAATTGTTATGCAATAAAACTTTTCTTTAGTCAGACTCACAAAAACGACACCTAGTAAATAACTAGCCACTAGCCAACATCAATCTACTTAATCAACAACCAAGCATGTTACAAACCCACAAATTAACTCAAAGTGCACACATAAATCTCTTCTCCTAGAGGCAACAAAGAGAACACAACTTGACAATTTAACACCTAAGTATTTACAAGATTATCTTTCTATTCCTATCCAATCGAGACTATATAATCAATATAATTATCTTATTTTTATATAATTATAATTGGAAAAAATCCTAGATTTTTTTGTTGTAATATGAAATCCTCAATGTTGTACTTACATATAACTCTACCTCTTTATCTTATAAATATAAATGATTTAATAAAAGTATGGGGTCTGACTCTAAATCCTTCTAAGGCAGTCTAATTATATTACTTATTATCTTGTTAGAATTTTTCAAAGATATAGATAACATTATTGTTGACATATATTGTTGAATAGTGAGTCAAATCATGCTAAAAATATCTTATTCGCCACCATTTAATTCCACTTATCATCCTATATGTTGGAGACTCAAATAAAGAAGAGTCTTACATCTAATAAACTTAACTAAAATGAGTGGTATATAAGTGTTGTGGATTGGACCTTAACACAAGCCAATTGGTTTTGTGTAACATGGGTTTCAATCTTCACACTTGTAAGCCCAATTTATATTTTCAATATGGTATCAGAGCACAAGCCAAACGGTGGGTTTAACAGCCTAAGTGTTCCTGGATACAAGTGACAACGCATCCAGTCAAAAACCGACTGAGCCAAACGACCTAGGTGTTTGCACTTAAGTGGGGGTGTTGGAGACTCAAATAAAGAAGAGTCTTACATCTAATAAACTTAACTAAAATGAGTGGTATATAAGTGTTGTGGATTGGACCTTAACACAAGCCAATTGGTTTTGTGTAATATGGGTTTCAATCTTCATACTTGTAAGCCCAATTTATTTTTCCGACACTATATAATGGACACAAAATTACTCTGTTAATTCCATTCATTATTATCATCTCTTTATGTAAGGGCATCTTACATATTTTTTATTGGTACAAATTTTCATTTCAATTAGAAAAATTGTCTTTTTTCAAGAATAAAACACACATGTAATCACGAAATAAATTAACATCATCTCCCAGAAATTTGTGAGCAATTGGTTTTTTTTTTTTTTTGGTTTTGTTAAGACATTAAACTGAATGTGAATGATTGGTTCGTTGGAATGTTTCGTTTAAACACAAAAGTGCTGAAATTACTAAGAATTATGAAAATATCATCACCTCTCTATCGGAGATTATGATATTCATCTTTGATAAAATGAATTATACTTATCTAGTTATTAAAAAGATGAGTAATGTTATGTATAAAATTTTATACATAAATAACGACATATTATTATGTGATTATGTATTATTTTATCTTTAATTTTTAATTATCTAATTATATAATAACACATCATTGGGTATACATAAAATTATATACAAAAATTGTGTATATAATTTTATAATAAAAAAAATATTATTTACCGTTGCAATGGGCCACACCATAAGGTAACATTTGTCAACCTCATAAACCCTAGTTCCATAATTTTATAATCCCTCACCTCTCATGTGGTTTGCATTTTATTCTGGTGAAACCCCACAAGGTTAAAAATAAACCCTCTCACCTCTCCTCACATTTCATCAAACTAATTGATTCTATCAAGTTTAGCATATTTTTTTTATGAGACTTTGATTTTTTTTTTTAATGTAGATATACGTAGGAGGATTTATTTGGAAAAATAAAATAAAGTAACGGATTGTCATAGAAAATGGTTAAAAGGAAGTTCGAGAGAATTTTTATAATTTTCAAACTTGTAGGGTGTTGCCGATAAAAATGTAAACCTTAGGGGACGTGGAATAATCACCGTTTGATAATGTTTGGTTAAGAGATGTAAAGTAAATTATTCTCAAGAATTTTGTAAAGCAAAGAAGAAGATAATGAAGGTGAAAACAAGGGGAATGACAAAAGGGTAAATGTGCAACCCAACCTTTTATCTACAAATCACCATCCAAAATGAATACTTTGTCTACCAATATCCCACTGCCGTCTATTTCAAACGTGCTGTTTATTTTGCAGGCCCCCCTTACTTTCCTACGTAATTACATAAAATATATAGTTTTATATTTTGTCTTGGGGGCCCATTACAACAGTGTTGGAGCTCTTGGTTAGGTGCATAAAATTGGGCAGCACAGTGGGGCATTGATTTGATATCCATTAGATTTTATTCTTCTGTCACATCATATCAGCTTCATTGAATTCAGTTGAATCATATGAGGAGCTTTTGGTCATATAACGTTGGAACAATTTCAATTTTTCAATAGGACTATCTATATTAACCTAAGGCCTTGTTTGATTCCAGGATTTAAAGATTACTTTGATAATCTATATTTTATTACCTTGTTTGATTTATTAGTAATAAAATATTATAGATAGTAATCTGATTACTATCTTTATCTTAGATATTAAAAAATTATCAAAATAATCTTAATTTTATTAAAATTATATTATTATTTATTAATTTTTTAAGATAAAAATAAATTTATATTTTTAATTAATATAACAAAATAATATAAAAATATTTAAAAATAATTATATTTAAAGGTATTTAAGTAAAATAATTTACTAATATTCTTTTATTACCTTTAACTACGGCTGGACTCGAGCCGAGCCAGCTCGAGCTTGGCTCGGCTCGGCTCGGTTCGAGCCTGAAACGAGCCGAGCTCGAGCTAGCTCGGGTTCACTTGGTATATTTTTTTAAAAAAATTTTTATACAAAACGACGTCATTTTGATCCATATATATATACAAAACGGTATCGTTTTGATATGAAAAACGAGCCGAACCGAATTTGACTCGAGCCGAACTTGAGCCGGCCATTAAAAAACTGAGCCGAGCCCGAGCTCAGCTCGGCTCGAATCCAACCCTACATTTAACAAAATACAATAATTATTTACACTTATCAAATTTTATCAAATATAGTAATTATTTATATTTAGTAATTTTATAAGTAACATATCTTTAAAGTAATCTTTTTATTTTGATAATAAAATATTATCCAAACTAAACACCCCCTAAAAATATTAACAAAGTCCTAGAGATGAAGTTATACTCCCAATTAGTACACCTATAAATATAATCAGTCAATTAAATATTAAAATATTATGCAAATATACCTACAAAACAAGTACACCACCATAATAAGGTGTTCATTATTTAAACTTAGGACTGTAAATTGTATCACATAAATTTGAGTTCTGATTGTTTAACAAGAAAAGTTTAGGCTTTGGGCAGATCTAAATAAAAAAAATTTGTCAATTGAGTTAATTGGTTTTGGCTTGAATAACGGTTGTTTAAGTTCGAAATCCTATAAACCCAAAAATTATTGTGGGTAAAAAAAGTGTTTTTGTCAGTTTTCAAATATGATAGAAAATTGTAAATGTGTTTTTGTAAATTTTTAAAGTTATAAAATGAATTCAAAATAGACTCAAAACCCAATGCTAAATTTTTTTACGGATTTAAATTTGAATAATATAGATATGATTTGATGGACCCAATTGATAACCCTATTTAAACCTTAGTGGGAAGGCTTATGAACAAGTCACATCCACGTGTGACTCCCTTTCCTAATTTTTGTGCATTATTTGAATAACAAGTTAAAGTTGGTCTATCAAAATAATTTGTCTGGTATTGTTCCCACAAAACACAAACACAACATTGGACTCAAGTTTCTAGTTACTCGAGGATCAGGGTTTTTGCTTTTGGGACCGAGATATAATGTTGTGCATGGGCTCCATGTGCAAAGGCCAGAAAGAAAGAGGGCCTCAGATTTCAGGCTTCAGGGCCAATAATCCACCGAGAAACATGTTGGGTGTCCCTATTACAGCTTCATTGAGTCGAATCAACCCAAACACTCTGTTGGTTTGTTGGCTTTCATGTTGGGGCCAATGTTACTTTCAGCCAAGGAACCGTCGGTCTACTCGAGCCATTTGGGACCATTAGCTCAATGACTATTGCAAGCTAGCGCTTCCCATAAAATAGTTGACAATCTTGTGCCTTACGTTATGTTGAGTGTTATAGCAACTTTTGGAAAGAGCTTTTCTTAAATATTGTATTCAATAACCAGAATTCAAATCATTTGAGAGCTTTCAACAAGATTCAAGTTTTCAAAATTTTCTTAGATTTCTTCAATATTTAGACTGATATTTGATCATTTTTAAAGATAATACTTTTATAGCGAATATTAAGTGAAATTTAAGAAAGTCATGACTTTCGAAGAGACTAAGGAGTGTTTGGTTTAAGAAATGTTTTATTACTAAAATTAGAAAATTATCTTAAAGATTACTAAATATAAATTATTACTATATGTGATAAAATCTGATAAATATAAATAATTATTGGATTTGATTAGTGACAATAAAAAAATACTAATATATTATTTTATTTAAATATAAATATTTTTATATTATTTATTATATTAATTGAAAATAAGACAATTTTTATCTTAAAAAATTAATGAATAATAAAATATTTATAATAAAATTAAAATTATTTTGATAATTTTTTAATAGGTAGAAATAATAATCAAATTATTTTTTATAAATAATAAAAATTAATTATTAAAATAATTTTTATTTGTTTTTTTAGCCGGATGTCCACTAAATTATTGTTTGTCGGTTTAAGTGGAGCCGGAAGGTGAGGTTGGGATCTAATAAAAAATTTTAGGCATTTTGGTTTTGTCTTTTTCATTCCTCCCAATTAGACACGTCAATTGGGTCCGGCCAAATGGAGATCTGACATGAAACACAAAAAAAAAACACGGTACGAGAAGACCCAGCCCGATACTATAGCGTATCGGGCTAGGCCCATGGGCTTATTGGGTCGAGCCTCAAGCTTTAATATTAAGTCTATGGGTTGACCCGATACTATTTAAAAATAAAAGTAATTTTTTTTCTTACTTTTGCCTTGTAGCAAGGCAGAAGCCTTGCTTCCTTGTGCCTTGTGGCAGGAGCCTTGGCCTCCTTAATTTTTTTTAAAAATTTTTTAATTAATTAATTTTGTTTGTCTATATAAACCCATTCAATTTTTTTTCATTTTCACTTTCATTTACAAATCTCTCAATCTCAATTATTTTATTATATTTTTTAATCTCATTTTCTCTCATCAACTCTCTTTCAGAAAATATCTGAATTCACAAATAATAATTTTTTGCGTTTATAATTTTATTTTTATTTTTATTTTATCATTACAAAATATTACAAATAAATCAAGTATCAAATGAATTCAATCTATTTGAATATTATCATAGTATATATTTATTTATGTTTTATAATTTATAAAATATGTAAATTTATTTATTTATACTATGTTACAATTTATAATATTTTTCATCATCTAACTACAGTATTTCTCCGCCATAAGGGAGAGATTATAAATAAAATATTCGGGATACTGTCTTCGGTTTTAATAATTGAAAAATAATTTGTGTTTAAAAATTTTAAATAATTTTTTTAAAATATTGATTAAATGAGTCAAACCGACCCATTTAAAGTCCAACCCAATTAAGATCCATTTTTTTATGGGTCGAATCTTGGGTCGGTCCATTAACCCGATGGGCTAAGTCTGAGCCAGTCCAATCTGGCTCGACCTGACTCATTGACACATTTGCTCCTAGTTATCATTTTATATGTATTTTTAGGCCAACTTCTGAGAATCGTTGCGCGACGTGACGACTCTGGGCTTCTGCAATATTTTCTGGCAAGCCAATTTTGTAATTAGGACAAACCCCAATTTATTTTTAAAAATTGTTTTTATTTTTCTGGTGGCAACATATTTTGACGTGCCAGAAAATTATTATATTGATATAATCCCTTTTTAATTATAGATAAATAACTTTTTTATAAGAGGAGTTTTCACCTTAGAAAGAATAAATAATATCTTTTCATTGGAAAATACTTTTTTTAATTAATATAAAAATAATATTATATTTATAATTATAAAAATATTTATATATAATATTATATGATTATGTATTATTTTATCTTTCATTTAAAATTATTTAATTATATTATAATATATAAATATAAATATATATATATATATATATATTTATATATCTAAAATAAGTATACATAATTTTATTATTAAGAGTAATAATATATGTATTCACTTTGATACATAAATATATACACACTCATATATATTATCATTTGACTTAGTGATTTTAAACTGACAATAAAGTAACAATCAATTACATGATGATATATATGAGTGTATACCTATTTGTATACTCAAAATAAATATACATAGTATTGTTTATATAAATAATATTTTTTTACCGAAAATCAAATTTGATTAAAAAAATTAATAGTAAAATAATAGTTTAACTATCTATTAATTAAAAAAATTATTAGACCTAAATGTTTTAAATATCACATTTAACATTTAAGATTTAAAAAGTCACAAATCAATCTCTAAAATATTTTCAAACCTCTATTTTTTAAAACTACTATATATTTTTAATAAGTGTAATATGACATTTATATCCATAATTTATTGCATTTTATTTAATTTTTCAAATGTGTATCATTATTTTTTAAAATATTGGGGTAGGATGATATTTTCAAACTTTTCTAAAAACTCCTAAACTTTTTCAAATTTCTAATGACCCCTTAAGCAAAGTGCAAAGCAAGGTTTTTAAAACCGGATCGAGACAAAAACTATTTTAAGTACTGGTTCCGGTTGGACCGGTTGAATCGTTTGAACTGGTTGATTGGACCGTTTGGACCGATTTTATGTAAAAACCTAAAAAAATTATGTTCAATTAGTAATTACATATGTTTTACACTCATTCAGAAACCACTCAAAAATAATTATGTTCAATTAGCAATTGAATCTATCTTCATTATCTTCATCATCTTCAGTTCTGTTCTCTCTCAATCATTCAGAAACCACTCAAAAATAATTTCACTCACAAACTTCTCTGAAACTACTTCCCTTCGTTTCTTGTTTACCCTCAAATCTTCTTTATTTCACCTATTTCCCTTAATCTAATTGATTTTGCACCTTAGTTGTCATGTTATTGTCTGTGTTTTAGTTATTATCATTTGCTTCACTTCTCTTCTGTTTTTCAAACTTGAAAAAAGTTTAAAAAAAAAATGGTTGATGTTGCTGGGAGTATCGGGGGTGTGTTGAGTCCTGTCCTTGAAGTTGGCAAGTGGTGGGCTGCTCCGATTTGGCATCAATTCAAGTATTTGTACAACCATAATACCAATTTCAAAAATCTGGAACAACAAGCCGATAAGCTGAAGAATACAAGAGACGAAGTCCAACATAAGGTTACTACTGCTAAAAGAAATGTCGAAGAGATCAAACAGAATGTCAAGGACTTACAAAACACTAGCTTCCCGTCGTTGCCTGAGAAGTCGCCGGTCACAACAGCAACGGAAATGGCCGTCGTCAGCCAACGTCTGAGCCTGGAAAGTCGTCGTGAAACTGCTGCCTTGTAAGCCTGCAAACCGACACCACTCAGCGGCAGCGTGGTCGTCGGCAGCCGTATTCAAACCGTCGTCGACAAGGAACAGGAAATTCGTCGGCTGCAGCAATTGAGGACTGCGTCTGCGTGCGTGCACTGCAAGGAAGAGAAACAAAAGAAAAACACTGTTTTATTTTATATGTAGGTTGAACCGGTAACTGCATAGACTGGTTTGGACCGCGGTTCAGCCGAGAACCGGAGGTTCAACCGCGGTCCAATCCGATTTCTATTCCAAAACGGTTTTGCCTTCCACAGAATCCGGCTACAGTGTCGGTTCACGGACCAACCGGTTCGACCGACCGGTCCGGTCCAGTTTTTAAAACCTTGGTGCAAAGTATAAGATTTAGATCTCGCATTAAAAATTATGAGTTTTTAATATGAGATTTATATAATTTTGGACTCTCCAATTTTAATATCTAGTTTTTAAAGTGTGATTTTTTTAAGGTTCATATTATTATTTTATATATTTTTTAAAATTACAATTTATCCTATTATATATGATTATACAATAAAGACACATCTATTTCTATGAAGAAAAAAAATGAGTAAGTGTGAAAATAATTTAAATATTTAAAATGTTATTTTTAATCTTTTATTAATTTAGAGTTATATAATAATTTTAAAAAATAAAATAGTTATTTTATTTAATAATATTATAATTTTATTAATATGATTTAATTTTATATAAAAAAATATTATTTATATCCATTAAAAATAAAAAATTATTTTAAAATCAAACTTTAGGTCAAAAAAAAAATGTAATTTACTTGTTTAAAACTTTTAGAATATGTGTTCAATTTACCTATAAAGTATTTACTGGAAAAAGTGATTACTAATAATTCCAAAACACAAAAATTAGTTAAAAAATATGATTAAATTGAGTTTTTTAAACATGTATATTATAATTGACCAAAAGTTTAATTTATGTATGTATGTATGTATGTATGTATGTATGTATGTCAAATTTCTCATTTATAATGATTCATCTTTATTATGTTTGGAAGAATATATAGTTTGATGATATTATAAATAAATAAATCTCCCGGTAACATAAAGGGTCTATTTGGTTGAGAGATTTAAAAATTACCTTAATAATCTATATTTTATTATTTTTATTATCATGTTTGGTTTGTAAAGTAATAAAATATTTTAATAATATTCATTATTAATAGTGATGTAAGAGGTAATATAAGAGGTAATCTGATTATTACCTTCATCTTAGGTAATAAAAGAATACCATGCTAATCTTAATTATTATTACTTTTTTTCCTTATTCATTAAATTTTTAGGATAAAATTACTCTCAATTTTTAATTAAAATAATAAATAATATGAAAAATATATTTTTTATACCTATTAGTCTTTCATATAATAAATAAAATAATAAGTTAATATTTTTTTATTATTTTTAACTAAACACAATAATTATTTATACATATCAATTTTATCAAATATAGTAATAAATTTATACTCAGTAATCTATCTTCAAAGTAATTTTTTAATTTTAGTAATAAAATATTCCCTAAATGATGTATACCCATATAGAATGTTGTAAGATAAAATTACTATTTGACCAAACATATGGGAAGCCATAATCAAGAAACAACTAGTCAAAAACTGTGAGTAAGGATCCTTTTCTAGAGCAAACCAAAATTAGATAAAAGTTTAACAGTTTTAAAACAATAAGAAAAATTTCACATGAAAATAGAACTTTACAACATCAATGACATTATAATTTTATTCTATCTCAAGTGTATATGAGGAAGTAGTCTTCTTCCACCATATTAGAGATTATACCATCAATATAATTATCTTCTTTTTATACAAACAAAAAAGAAAATATCTTTATAATTATACTTAAATTATAAATAATTGTTACCTATACAAAGTTAGAGGTACGAAAAGAGAAATTTCATAAACTCACTAGAGATTCTAAATACAAAATATTTTCTTGCAATTATTACATAGTGAATGTAAACTCATGAGAAGAGGTTGAATCATATTAAAAATCTGTCTTATGTTTATTATTCATTCTCTTTTATAATTATCCAATCATTATAAATATTGGATGACGAAATTATCTTATAATTTCAATCGACATTATCATATCCTCTCTTGCACAAAACTTTATATTATATTATTCTAGTTGGTGACAAAAAATAAAATCAATAAATAATGTGTGTTATACGATCAAAACTCCTCCCCAAAGTTAACTCATAAGTACAACTCTAAGTAAGGACTAGTAAATAGCAAATAACATAGAAGACACCCCACAAGTCGAAGGATCAAGTCTCCAAAGGAACAACGTATTCTCTAAAAGCCTCAAAAAAGGAAACAAGGACCACATTCACCATGATTACATTAATCATTTGATTGTAAATATCATAGATTCATTTTTGTATAAACCAGCATTCACAATTGAAGTGTGATTATGCGCCCACTGATTCGAAGCTACCACAAACCCATCACAAAATTAATTATCATATTATCTTAAAAGTTATGTAATTGTATCTCTATAATGCAAATAATGAGTAGGAAAAGAGATCATCAAAAAATTAGTTACAAACATTATCTACCTCTCATCTTGTTGCCTATATCGTAATCTTATTTCATTAATTCAATAGCAACACTGAACACATAGGCTATTAATCCTTCTAATCAAACCATATAAAAAATTATCTGTCTCTTATTTACATATTAGGTCTTTTCATATTCTTGCATCCATGTATCTTTGATTTAGTATACTTCTCATTATTGTGTATTTTCACGCCAATAATTTGGTACTAAAGTAGGGCATTCGACATAAGCACTCATATTTTCTGGCATAACTTCTCTTATTTCGTAGCAATGTAATCTTTAAGATTGTCTCATTAAAGGCTTCTCATGGAAGACATAATATGGTATAAGGTGAATAGGATTTGCACCTTTCTCTTTTTGATTTGAGTCTCTATGTGATTAGAGAGAGTTTCCCTTTATCCTAGGATCAACTACATGAATATGACAATATGATTCAATGAAGCAAGGTTTGGAATTGAGATGTTGCATTGATAGTATTATATTAAGTTGTGTTGTTTTTTATCGATGAACATGTCGATGGTAAGATTGCTATTAATGATGTTATATATGAATTTGTGTGCCTGAATTTCTATAAGTGATGAATGGTATGATGATAATTATATGAAGGGCTTGATGTGCATTTATTCACAGTAATGTTGATAGTTTGAGTTTATAATGCCTTGAATTGGTGTTTAATGATCACTAGAATGTTTATTTGTGCTTAGAATTGGATTCTGTTGATGTGTTAATCATTATTTTGTGCCAAAGAATGTTTAGGCAATTAATAATTGCATAGAAACCAATTAGGGATGGAATTTCAGCCTTGTCAATCTACTTTTTGAGTTCAATACACAATCGTATGTTTTGGGACACACACCTATGTATGCAAATCTAGATTTTAGGTTGAGTTTTCTTGACATTTCGACGACTATTAGATACCATTGACAGATGAGTGATCAATTAGCACAACCCTGTATACCCTTAGAAGTAGTGTGATTGAGTTAAATATAGAAAAGGAAAGTACATTAAATTACAAAAATGGCACATGTCCATGTTATAATAGGACACCCCCATATATGTAAGCAAAAGGTTACATGGGGAGAGGCCACGAGGGAGTTGGTTGTGTATGTGTATAGGAAGACACACCCTCATGTATTAAGAAGCTGAATACATAAAAGACAAAAGAAATAAAAGAGAAAAGGAACTAGACAAAGAATTTATAGGTCATCCCAAAAGCTAGTAAAGAGATCTCAGGTACATAGAGTACCTTAGGTGCCTAAGAGGGAAAAATTCATTGAGGCATGAGATATCTTTTAGGTGAAAGCTATATGAGTTGAGATGATAGGACACTCGAGATACATGCATGCTAGACATCATAGGATCATTACAAGAAGACATTGTGAGTCCATATTCCTTACACTGTCGATAGTAAGACATGTCTGCAATAAGACACCATACCCGCAATAAGGTACTTGCTCATAGTAGAGTCTAGTTGAGAAATCTTTTGGTGTAGTGGAATAGAAAGATAACTCACATGGTCAAGGTACCAAATTTCTGTATTTGATCTGGTCCAATTGACCTAATATATAACTACAAATATAATTTCAGATAATAATGTTTTCATATTAGATTATATGATCACGCCAAATAAGAATCCAAGGAGTGGTTCCTTAGTGATGTGGTAGGACACAATTGACCCTAGAGATACTACAGTCATGCTAGTCAGGGATCTAGAGAGTGGTTCTTTAGTGATCGAACGAGTCTCAGTTAGATTTAAGAGTTATGAGAAGTACCCTAGAAGTTTCCGAGACTAATACATGCCACATATAATTGTTATAGAGCCCATTGTTACCCAAAGGAGAGTTCAACAATAGACTTCGAGTGACATAGTTGATGCGGGTTGAGCTAAAAACATTTTGGGGATTATGTAAAAGTTAGTAGTGAAATCTTCTACTTATTGAGTGTTTTATCACTTACTGTCTACTTTCATATGTGCAGATGTAGGTGATTATGACAACTGCAGGACAAATGACAACCAGTGAGCATAAAGCTACGAGGGCTTTTTCGTCATTTCATACTTTCTCAGTTTATATATTTAGTTTTTTTTAATATTTTGGTTATACACATTATGTTATTTTTATTATGACTTTTCAGTTTATGTTTAAGTTAGGACACCTTTTGTATGCTTCTTATATATGTTTTCATTAAGGGTATTTTTGTAATTTGTTAAGATTAAAAAATGAAGTTTTTTTTTAAAGATTTTATAATGCATACTCAAACAGTCAATATGATGACATCTTTCTTCGAAAGGTAATACTTCTAGAGGGGATGTTACAAATATCAAATCAAATGATCACATGTACAACTATTTTTTAGATGATATGTTTCATAAACACTAGGTTAACCATTTATATAGAATCCTCTTAACAAGTTAGTCTAGTGAACCTATCTATACAAAATACTTCTATGTATTACATTAGATTGTCCACAAATAGTCTTACGTGAAATTTGTTACTATTTTTTAGTAGGATCATTTAATAATACGATAATTCTAATCATATTATTTGCGTCATAGGTTAAAATAATATCAAAACTATAGATGATTTTAGAATGCCATCAATATGAATATAGAGTTTCCACAATTAATTAATATACAATGATCCCATTGGTCAGATTTTTACTATTCTAAAAGAATTTATCTTAACATACATATAAATATATATCCTTATAAATAAAAAGTGCTACTAAAAGTTGTATAAATATGACTTAATTTGGATGTATATTATGAAGAAAATTAATTCTTGCAGATACTCAAAGACTGATAGTCCAACTGCTTATATGTCATTGCATTTATGAATGGATAAACCACATTTCCACACCCAAAAACATGCATCACAATTTGTTGTTTGGTGTCATGCGTATGCTAAAGAAAAAGGATAATTATGTATAATCAATATATGATGTCAACCTAAACACTTTTGCAGCATGCGGGGGACGTTTGACCAATTGGGTTATATTTTTAGCAATAAAATATGTTTTATAAAAAGTTATTACCAGCAGCTGACCAAGTCGACATGTGTCATGATGCAATGCAACCCATCTTCAATATAAAAACTTCACGATGGCTTCCTTTCATGTGAAAACTCAGAAGGTCAGCTATGATTTGATTTAGTGACACGCCACGCACCTAGAAAAGTTTAATTAATACAATGGCAATGGATTATTTTCCACACAAATTTTAATGGAAGGATAAACATATATTTATAATTTTTAAAAATTTTAAATATTTATTTATAAATTAATTATTATTAAAAAAATTTATTATGAGTAAAAATAAAATTATTATTTTATTAAAATATATAATTTTATTTTATTTTTTTAATTTTAAAAATTTACATTTTAACTCTTATTTTTTATTTAAAAAAGTAACTTTTTTTTCTAAATCTTTATGATTTTCTCTTCTCTTTGATTTTTATCAATGGTGGTCACCACCGTCTCCACCATGTGGGTTAAAGGTGGTTTTTATCAATGGTGGTTTTCTAAATTTTTACTCCTATTATTCCTCTTCTTGATTGAGGACGTTGATGGAGGTAGAAGATTAGTTATCTTCTCTTTTGTTGACAAAAAGACAAAACGACTTCATCTTCATTGATATCCTCTGTCAAGGAGGGAGACTACTGGGTTAAAGGTGAAAACACTGATGACCATTGTTGATGGAGACAGAGAGGAGAGAAACTCTAAGAATTGTGAAGGGAAGAATTACTTTTTAAAGTTAAGAGTAAGAGTGAAATGAAAGTTTTCAATAACTAGAGAAAAAATAAGATAAAATTATATATTTTTATTATTAATAATAAAATAATATCCTAATAAAAGATTTTAATCAAAATTGATTTATAAATAAATATTTAAATTTCTAAAAAATATATAAATACACTTTCTGAGATAGAGATAAAAATTTATTATAAAAAACAGTAGTTTGGCCTCAAAACAATGGTTACTACTCCTTTTGAGTACTAGTGCCGTCTGGCCCTCTTTATCTCGAAAATTCCTAAGCACTAATAATGCTGGACTACCGAAATTTGGGATTAAATTGGTTAAATAGTGCACCTTTCTGTCCATTCCTACAGCACTATATTTTATAGTCCGGACCCACTTGGGTATTATTGAACCCAATTTGAAGCCACGTTTATCAAGTCACCAAGTCTGACATTAATGGGTCAACATCAATGAGACCAAAGGGAGGAAGAAATAAAAAAAGTCCCTTTTCCAAAGTTCGTAGCGTCGTTTTTAGATCTACACTTCCCCGTTTTATTTGTTTGAGTTCCATGTTTTTGTGATGCTTTTTCTATGGGTATAGGGAATTTAGAAGTGGCCATTTTTTAACATAAAATTCATTTGATTGGACTTGTTCATTGTTGGCGTAATAACGTGATATGTAATGATTTATTTAGTACTGTAAAGAAAAGCTTATTGTTTAATGGAGAAACCAGTGTGTCCATTCTGTTAGTAATGAGCCCAAGACAGACATCATGTGACGGTAACTATTGCATAACAGAAACTTCATATTTTACTGAGAGGCCAAAAGACTATTCCCACCCCCAAAGTATAATGTAAACTCTTATTCTTTAATTTTTTTTAACTTAAAAACTTATTTATAAGTAAATTTGTTTTAATAAAAATTTTAATTAGTATTAAAAATAAAATTATTATTTAATAAAAAATTTAAGTTTTATTATATTTTTCTACTCAAGTATAAAAAACTCATAATTTCTCTTATAACCTAAAGTTTAAAAAATGACAAATATCGTCTCAAGTTTTGTTATATATGTCACTTTTTAAACTTTATATTATAAGAAAATTATGAGTTTTTTTAATTTAGGGAGAAAAATATAATAAAACTTAATTTTTTTAATTAAATGACTGTTTTATCTATAACCCTAACTAAAAATTTTAACAAAAATTTACTTATGAGTAGTGATTGAGTTTTTGAAAGTTAGAGTGTAAGAATTTGAGATTTTACTATACCTTGAGTGGGAATAAGTCTTTTGGCTTTACTAAAAATGTTTGATTTTTATGTAATTTTTTATAATTATTTTAAAATATTTTGATAATTTTCTATTACTAATTATAATAGTGATAGATGATAAAAGAGATGTGTTTGATTTGATTAATTTTTTATTATAAAAAAATAAAATATTATAACAAAGATCAAAGCTGAATTTAAGTCGAATCAAACTCAAGTTTGACTAAGTTTGTATATAGTAGAGCTCGAATTTGAGCTCGAACTCGTCGAGCTTATGGAAGCTAGACTCAAACTCGGTTCAGCTCTTTTTGAGCTCAAAATTTTAATTATTTCGTTATTAAAACGATATCATTTTAATACATATTGATCAAAATGATATCATTTTGTATCAAAATTTTTAATTGATAAATTTGATAAGTAGCTCGAGCTCAAATAAGCTTGTATAAAACTGACTCATTTTGAGCTCGTTTGAATCAAATTTTAATTTAAATTTGAATAAGTTCAATTTGAATCTAATAGTAACAAAGATAAATTAAGTTAGGCTTGAAAATATCCAAATATTATCAAAAGTATCATTGTCAGATATTCGAACTAAGATATTTAACGTCAGTATCCAAATTAAAGTTGCCCTAAATGTAATTAAGGAAGCAATGCGGAAGAAGTGAGCGCATTGATGATGGCAACTGCTTCAGTTTTTGTCTTTTAGATTTCGCAATATTCCTCGGCTGGCAATTCAGTAGAGTTGAGGAAGAACGTTTCAATCAGTCCCACATCGACAAGACTACAGGAATGCTGTTGGTTCCCTAACTTCGATCCCCACAAAATGACCTCTATACCCATCGGTCCCCTAACCTGTAGCCAGTATCCAACGCCTCATAACTCGCAGCCCTCTCTTCACTTGTCTCAATATTTCTTTCATTTTCACCAAACCCAACACAAACTTAAGCCAACTCCTCTCACGTCCTCCCTAAGGTCCAAATTCACGATATTTGATAGCAGTGGTTGTTTTCTTGTCCCCGGTTCTGATTCTGCTGCTATTTATATATCAGATTACAAGAAACATAATCTTCAAGTTTCGTGAGTGAAGAAAAGAAGACCAATCTTTACAATAGTGAAAAAGAGAAGAAATTTTCCATAAAGATTTTGGTCGTTTTGGTTGCTGAAGTGTGCTTTTATTATAGCACAGGAGGAGAAGATAAATACTTGGTAAAATCCAAAATTTTAACTATTCTTTGTCCTTATTTTCGCTGTTCAAGTCCGTTTTCTCAGAAAAACAGAAGGTCCAGAGCTGAAAATATTATGAAAAAAAGCTGAAAAGAAACAAACCCATCTCTCTTTCCATATCACTGCCCGTTGTAAATGGCTGTTTATAGTCTGATAATCTTGAGCTTGCTAACTTGCGCCGGTGTTCTCCCTCTTGGTTCATCAGATCCAAGCGACGAAGCCTGTCTAACCCATCTAAGCGAATCCTTAAAAGACCCTTATAAGAACCTTCGGAACTGGACCGTATCGATCTTCTCAAATCCCTGCAACGGTTTCACTTCTTATCTCCCAGGTGCCACCTGCAACAATGGCCGCATCTATAAACTCTCTCTCACCAACCTCTCTCTTCAAGGCTCAATCTCTCCTTACCTTTCCAATTGCACGAACCTTCAATCTCTGGACCTCTCTTCTAACGCTCTCACGGGTTCCATCCCGGCAGATTTACAGGCCTTGGTCAATCTTGCTGTACTTAATCTATCAGCCAATCGTTTAGAAGGAGAGATCCCTCCTCAGCTCACATTATGTGCATACTTAAACGTTATTGATCTTCATGACAACTTGCTTACGGGTCAAATTCCTGAGGAACTTGGAAATCTTCTTCGTTTGTCATCTTTTGACGTCTCCAACAATCGATTATCAGGGCCAATACCGCCTATGCTAGGGAACAGAAGTGGGAACGGTCCTAGGTTTAATGCCAGCTCGTTTGAAGGAAACAAGAATCTTTATGGATACCCTTTACCTCCATTAAAAAGTAAAGGCTTGTCGATTTTGGCCATCGTTGGGATCGGTTTAGGAACTGGGTTTGCAAGTTTGGTGCTTAGTTTCACCGGAGTCTGCATTTGGTTGAAGATTACTGAACAAAAGATGGTTCTTGAGGAAGGCAAGATTAGTCAGCTTATGCCTGATTATTGAAGTTTTCTTATATCTTGATAATTTATTTCAAGTATGTCAGGAATCTCCATGTGACTCAAGATTATTGAGCTCAAAGCTACAAAATTTGAGGTATGTTTTTCTTTCTGATGGAATTTTTATGAAATTTGTCTATTACTGATTTTTTATTTTTTTATATTTAATGTTTATCTGCAACAACCAAAAACAATGTAAAAATCAATCCAAGTATGAGCCTTCAGTGATTAACAATCTCAGTGTAATGCTTCTTTAGTACATATTGTAATTGAATTTCCTAGTTGTTTTACTCTATTAATCTCTCCCTTTCCCTCTCCATCTCTCACTCTAGTAATTTATCTGCAGTTTCTCTAAGTACTGGTGGGGACTTTGATATTATGGGTACTGGTGCATTGATTAAAAAAATGCGCTTTTACCTTCACGGAGTTGTAGTGCTCTGTTAATGTGAGCTGGTGGGAGACCAACACCACCACATGCTTTTGCAAATTGTCCATTTCTAATAAAATCTTTATTTAAGTTTATAGTTCCCTCTCTGGCTCTGCTCAACCCAACATTCTGGTCAGTTTTTGCCGCCCATCTCCTCCTCTGGGGTTTTCCTTTACAAGTTTCAGAAAGATCAAATTACTAAACATATATATGTGTATGTGTAATTGTGTATGTACATACATGGGTTGAATAAAGAGAAGGGAAAGGGAGTAATTATGTAAACAGTAAACATTGATGAAGAAGTGAGGTCCGTAGGTTCGATAGTCTGGTGGGATATATGTTCTAGGCAATAGGCTTTTTTCTTTGCATATTTTTTCTACATAATTGAACAGTGTACGTTTCTATCCACAGGTTATAGGCTTGTTTGTTTGCTTCTGCGATAACTTAATTGAAATTGGTGATGCTCAAGATTTTATCACTGCCCTGGCCTCTGCAATGCATGTGTTGCTGTGCCCACCTTCTACCCTCTCCCTCCCTCTTATAATTTGACCTTTTCTTTACTTTGGAAATTCATCATAAATAAATCAACTCTGGCCCTTTTCAATTCATGGCATTTTTAAAAAAAAGAAAAACATGGAATCTTTGTTAAAACTTGAAAGTTTTTGAGCAGTGCAACCTGAGTTGTTCGCCTTTGAACCTGTAAATTTTATAATATAAATGGGCGATGAGTTGATGTTGATGTATAAAATAAAATGAAAATGGATTGAGTTATGATTTTGCATATCTTACGTTGGAATATAATAATAGTTGAATCTATTAATATATTTGATATGTGAGTTGTATAATATTCTAAGTTTATTTCAATCATTTAAATTCAATGGATACTTATTAATAAAAAAGGGGGTGGTTTACGTAAATATAAGGTAAGTTATAGTCAGGTTTGACACGAAATTTAGATACAATAAAAAAAAAATATATATATATATATATATATATATATATATATATATATATATATATATATATATATACAAATATTGAGTACATAATTAAATATTTTATTAATATATTATTATATGATTTAATGCATATGTATTTAAAACTGTTTGCATGGAGAAGTTAAAAGATGATGGGTTGACTAATACGCTAAAAGATTTATTCTTATCCAAAGTTTAGTGCATCTGTAAACTCTCATTCACAAAGTTTTAAAAATTTATATATTCACTTATTTGTTAATTTTTATTGTTATTATAAAAGGTAAAATCATTATTTAAAAAATTTTATTCAAAGAAAAAAATTTATCTCCTTTTTCTCATTTTAGTTTTAAAAACTAATAATTTTTTTCAAATTTTTACTTTTTCAGTTTACAAAAAGTGACTTTTTTTTTTTTTTCCAAATCCAAGGTTTCAGTCTCTTATATTTTTTCCATTTATAGTCATCTCTTACCCTTTTGAAAAATTTTTGTTTCACCTCTTCTTCAACTTCACCTTCTAGACCGTCATTGGTGTCCTTCTTCCTTCGTCTCTAACATCAAAAACTAAGCTGTCGTGGCATCCCCTTCATCTTCTTCCCATTTTTCTCCAATCCAATTCAAAATTTGACCAAGATCAAGCAAGAGATCTTACTCGATTTTAGTTGGATTCAAGTCAACACGAGGGAGAAGGATGACATGAATCACCAAGGAGGACGAGAACAGAACAAACTAGGGAGGATTCGTGACATCCTTCTCCCTTACATCAGTGCAAATCCGGTTGAAATTGAGTTAAAATCTCTCGCTTGATTTCATTTGAATTTTGTGCTAGATTGGAGAGAAATGGGAAGAAAATGAAAGAAATGTCATGGCTGCTTGGTCTCAGATGCCAAAGATAGAGGGAGAAGGACGTCAGCAACATTTTGGAAGCTGAAGCTGAAGAGGGGGTAAAACTAAAATTTTTCAAAAGGTTGAAGGGTATTGTAAATAAAAAAAATATGAGAGGCTAAAACAAGACTTGGGGGTGGGGGGAGGTTAGTTTTCAAATCTAGAAAATAAAAATTAGAAGATAATTGTTAATTTTTAAAATTAAAGTGAGACAAAGAAAATAATTTTTTTTAAATAAAATCTTTAAATTAATAGATAAATATATTTAAATTTTTTAAGTTTAATAGGTAAGAATTTGATGATACACTAAACCTAAGATCGGAATAAGTCTTTTGGACTAACTAAAATTAGACAAAGACACTGGAATGGGCAGTTGCCACTTTAGTCGGAAGGAAGCGATAAACATTTTGTTAAAGGTGAAGTGAAAAGCGAAGCCAAAATTAACCAGAAAAGGCCCACCATTGAGTTGAAAAGGATCGGATGGTTGGCATTGAATTGATTGCAAAACTTCAAGTCACACCGAAAGCGTAGGTAGATGGGATTTGGAGAGTCAAATGTGGTTTAATTCCCGTGAATAATGATTCCTCCGAGAATGGCATGCATGTCATCATGGGGTGGCCCCCTGTATGCTCCCCGTGTTCATCTTCTGAATGGTTATTATTATGTAAATGTTGTTGTTGTTGGTGTTTCTGAAGGCTTCTGCTTCTTCATCTTCACCCTGTTTTATTGATTATTTTCAATGTTTTACACTGTCGACTCTGCCGGCTTTTTCTTTTTTTATAGGTGCCAGAACTGCTACTTCAGTCCTTTGCTAACGCATCATCAACAGTTGTTCTATATCATTCTATGTCAGTTTCATTGTTTTAACTTTTCCTTTATGAAATTCCCTACCATTTGGAGGAAAAAAAAAATGCTTTGTTTCATTGTTATCTTATGCTCATGCATCATATCATACTTACCATATGAACTCTAGCAATTATTCTTTTTCTTTTGTGGTTGGAAAATATTATTTTAAGTTTTTAATGACTTGCTTGATTGGAACTTAGTTGTAAAATAATTGTCATATGCTCTGAGCTGCACCTGCACATGCTAGTGCATCAGCTGGAATCTTGAAAACGTAAAATTACTGGTGTGAAGGAAGCTTTTCACCTTTGCCTATTTGATATCACAATGCAACATACCAAAATTAAAAGGCCAAAAGACGTTCCCACGCAAGGTATTGCGTAATTCCAAACTCATTTATGTTAACTTTCAAAAACCTAAAGTTTTACTCATGAATTAAATTTTATTAAAATTTTCAGTTAGAATTATGGGTAAAATTATTTTTTTAATAATAACATTAAAAAATGTAAATAATTTATTATATTCCTTTTGTTAAAAATTAATAACTTTACCCATATCTAAAATTTTTTAGTTTTAAAAAATCGCATTCCCCCATTTTTAAACATAGCTTCTTTTTTTTTCACCTCTCTAGCCACTGATGATCTCCCCTTCCACCATAAATCGTGGTCATTGTTGTCTCTTTACCTTCCAACAAGATCTCTTTGTTGTTCGGCTTGAAAACGCGTTGTCTAGACAAAGGGATCCTGACTTTGTCTCTTCCTAGATGTCAACGAAAAGATGGTGACGTCCCTTTGTTAACAGAGACGAAGAGATATCTTTTTGTCTTTTTCGAAGAAGAGACGTCTTCATTGACATCTCTTCATCGATGGAGGCAAAGAGACATTTGTTGAAGATGAGAAACGTATCTTTGTCTCATTTTCAGACATACCACCGTCATTGAATGATCGTTGGAAAGAAAGAAAAGAAACCCTAGGGATTTAGGAGGAAAAATGTTATTTTTCAAAATTAGAAAAGTCGAGGCTGAGATGAAATTGTTAGTATAAAATTATAATTTTTTAATATTATTGATAAAATAATGGTTTTACCCTTAACCTTAACAGAAATTGAGTGATTGGTGGTTGTTTAGATTTTCGAAAATTGACGTGTATGAATTTGAGATTTCATTATACTTTGGGTAGGAATTAGTCTTTTGGTCACATTAAAATTGTTGTGGTTAGAATTATACTCAGTTCACTGATTTGTTGTGTTATGTATAGATTATTATTAATAAGTTGCAACATGTTTAGTGTAGTGTTTAGATTGTCATCTGTTGTGGCGTTTTGATTTTCATTTAGTTACAATATCATTAATTAATGGAATCTTAAATTTGTATTATGGAAGATGCAAACACAATTGTTTAATTTGAAATTTGAGTTTAGGGTTAGGGTTAAGGTGAAACATGCTTAATTTAGGTGAAACCGTTTGGTTTGGATAATGTTGAATCAGTTGAAGTTAAACTTTGATTAAAGTTGAAATTTCGAACTAGAGGTGTGTATAGTTTGGTTTAAGAGTTTTTTTCAAATTAAATTGCAAAAAATAGTTAAAAATTTTTTTAAATTAAACCAAACTAAATTAAACTGAAAAAATATGGTTTGGTTCGATTTAAATTATGATTTGAACCATAATTATCAATATTTTACAATACACAAAACGTATCATATAATAAGATACATATTACCAATACAGATCGATACACTTTTTTAGAGAAAATGGCGGTGCAATATGAGTGTTTGATGAAAAATTTTTAAATGTTAAATGTATTTATGATATTTTCTAAAATAATAACATGTCAATAATAATGTTACATCATGATTAATTATTTTGTGTGTGTGTGTGTGTGTGTGTGTGTATATATATATATATATACACACATTTAAAGAAAATAATTAAATAAATATGAAAAAATAAGTTGTACATCTAATTGTTTAATAGAAAATTCTATTATATATAAAAGAAATACGGTTTATGGTTTGATTCAATTTGTAAAATCGTCCAAACCGTAACTCAAACTTAAAAAATGATTCAGAAAATTTCTAACCTAAATCAAACTATAATTTTAACTTGTTCAGTTTGGTTTTATAGTTTAAACTAAATTATATACACTCCTATAATATACATTTAAAGAAAATAATAAAATAAATATGAAAAAACAAATTATACACCTAATTATATATATATATATGTATGTATAGCTTTACGGTTTGGTTCGATTAAAAAATTATCAAAACCGCAACCTAAATTTAAAAAAATGATTTAGAAAATTTCTAACATAAACAAAATTGTAATTTTTAAGTAGTTTAGTTTAGTTTTATAATTTAAACCAAATTATATACACTTTTATTTCAAATATTGCATCAACTGTTAATGGCAACTTTCAAATATTGCATCAACTGTTAATGGCAACTTAGTTCAGATTAAATTCCAAAAAGGAAAAGGGAAATTGAAATTTTTAGCATTATTTTATTCCGTGTATACAAAATTGCCACTTATACTAAAGTTCTCACAAATATATCATAACAGTATTCACCTTCTCCAAAATACCCCTCTTCAATCTTTCATGCACAAATTCTCTTTCTTCTTCTCTGTAACTTTTTTCTCTCTTCTTCTTCTTCTTCCAAAGTGATAAAGGAATCGCTCTCTCTTCTTCCTCATCTTCAAAAACAAAAGCAGGAAAGAAAATACTGAATTCTTCAGATTAAAAATTCTCCAAAGTAAGGATTTAAAAAAAAAAAGAGCAACCAAAAAAAAAACTTAACCATATCTATTTTATACTATAAAAGAAATGTCATGGAAAAATATTATTTAGTATGATTTAATTGAAAAAAAATTTAGCATTTAAAGATTAAAACTAAAAAAAAAATTTTACGTTAACGAAAAAAAAAAAAGAGTGAAAGTTGCTGGGTTTACAGGGGTTGGCGTAACGCCAACCCCTGAAGATATATACATATAAGGGTTGGTGGCGCCAACCCTTATATGTATATATATTATTAAATTATATTAATATTAATATTAATAAATTATATTATATATAATATATTAATATTATATATTATAATATATTATATTATATATATTATTATAATATTATATATAAAATATATTATAATATATTATAATATATAAAAAATGTATTATATATATTATTAAATATATTATAATATATATTTTATATATTATATATATAACAGTAAGGGTTGGCGGAATCGCCAACCCTTGGTGCCAAGGGTTGGCGATTCCGCCAACCCTTATTAAGTATTATAATATAATATATATATTATATTAATTATAATATATATTATATTATATAATATATTATATATTATAATATAAAATATTATATTATATATATTATTAATAATATTATATTATATATTATAATATAAAATATTTTATATATTATTATAATATTATATATATAATACAATATATATAATATATTAGAATATTATTAATAATATATATAATATAATATTTTATATTATTATATAAAATATAATATATATAATATAATTATAATATATAATATTAATATTATATAATATAATATAATATATATTATAATTAATATAATATATACTTAATAAGGGTTGGCGGAATCGCCAACCCTTACTGTTATATATATAATATATAAATTATATATTATAATATATATTATATAATATATAATATAATATAAATATTATTATTTTATTTTATATATTATATTATATATTATAATATAATATAATTTAATAATATTAATATCAATATAATTTAATAATATATATACATATAAGGGTTGGCGCCGCCAACCCTTATATGTATATATCTCCAGGGGTTGGTGCCAGGGGTTGGTGTAACGCCAACCCCTGTAAACCCAGCAACTTTCACTCTTTTTTTCTTTTCTGTTAACGTAAAATTTTTTTTTCAGTTTTAATCCTTAAATACTAATTTTTTTTTTCAATTAAATCATACTAAATGATCTTTTTTCATGGTCATTTCTTTCATAGTATAAAATGGATATGGTTAAGTTTTTTTTTGGATTGTCTTTTTTTTTTTAAATCCTTACTTTGGAGAATTCTTAATCTGAAGAATTCAGTATTTTCTTTCATGCTTTTGTTTTTGAAGATGAGGAAGAAGAGAGTGATTCCTTTATCACTTTGGAAGAATAGGAAGAAGAGAGAAAAAAGTTACAGAGAAAAAGAGAGAGAATTTGTGCATGAGAGATTGAAGAGGGGTATTTTGGGAAAGGTGAGTACTGTTGTGGTATATTTGTGAAAACTTTAGGATAGGTGGTAATTTTGTATACACAGAATAAAATAGTGCTAAAAATTTCAATTTCCCAAAGGAAAAATTGGAGACTAAACATTATTAGATGACAAATTGATCTATTTAACCTCTACTTTAGTTTAAAGTATTTTTGTAATTTTAATAAAATATAATAAAAATTTGATGATTAACATTTATATTAAATATTAAGACATTTTTATAATTTTATTAATAAATTAAATAATTTTTAAATTTTAAAGATCGTTTCATCAAAATTCCAATAGGAGATAGTCACTCCACGTTTATTTTAAATGTTGAAAGAAGCGGTTGACAAGTGGCAGAGAAGTCAACCGTAGACAAAGAATTTTTGTAGTCACGCGCACCTTTCTGTTCATTGGGCCACGATTAGAATATCACTCCCTTCGTATGTTCAGTTCAGTTGGCCAAAAGACTTAATCCTGTTAATGAATTTCATTAATTTTAATCATTAATAAATAGGTATTTATATTTTAAAAAATTAATAAAAATATTAATTTAATTTATTTTTATTTTAAAAATTTATAAATTTTCTCCGATATAAGTTTGAAAAATTATATATTTTTTTTATGATTTATTTTTCTTTCTTATAATTTTTTATCATTAAAATTGTCTCTAATTACCTTTTTCATTCAAAGAAGAAGTGTGATGAGAAGAAGAGTTGATTTAGCCATCTTCGTTGGCCCATCTTTATGAATAGGTTGATGCTTTTGTTCATATCAGATTAGGTTAAAGAAGTAAAAGAGAAAATATTGAGAAAGAGATAGACTAGGCCAAAGAAGGCAGCTAGAGACGATTCCGGTGATTAGAAAATATAAGTTAGAAAAATAAATTTTACAAAAAAAAATGTAACTTTTTAAAACTTAAAATAGAAAAAAATTGTGATTTTTATTAGTTAAGTAATAACTATACATTTAATATTAACTAATTTTATTAATATTTTATAAATATATATTTAAATTTTAAAAAAATAATGGGTGAAAATTTAGAATGGACTATGCGTGCGAAATAAGTCTTTCCGCGTGTTCTATTTCATAATTTGTCTTTAATCCTATGTTCATTTAATAATTTAATTTGGGCTCCAGCAAAGCCCATATTTAATAGTTGTTGGGTTGTCCATCGGGTCGACTTGTTCCAGATCCGCCAATTGTCATAATCTGTCTTCCTCG
Source organism: Mangifera indica (assembly GCF_011075055.1). Taxonomy (NCBI): domain Eukaryota; kingdom Viridiplantae; phylum Streptophyta; class Magnoliopsida; order Sapindales; family Anacardiaceae; genus Mangifera; species Mangifera indica. The sequence continues at coordinate 20,076,790 of NC_058137.1, read as the reverse complement.
TTAAGTCACTCTGTGCCCTTCTAAAACCCTAATTACTGGCCCCAACTCCTATCGACTACTCTTCAAAAGCCAGGTTTTTGTTTTTGCAGAGAATATTTCCAAATTTCTATGGCTAAAAATAAAGAAAAACCATCAAGGGAAATTCAACAAGAAGAAGATGAACAAATGGAACAATCAGGAGAAGAAGAGGAGAAGAGCTTTGACGAGCTTGGTTTAGACCTCCGTCTAGTTCACGCACTAAGGAAAAAGGCCATTGAGAAACCGACCCCAATTCAAGAAGTTGCCATCCCTCTCATTCTAGTAAGTTTCTTCGGCTCTGTTTGCTCTCTAGTTTTTATAATTTTGATTTACATTAATTAATTGTGGTCAATAATTTCCAGGAAGGCAAGGACGTGGTTGCGCGGGCTAAAACGGGTTCTGGGAAGACTTTTGCTTACCTTCTTCCTTTACTTCACAGGCTATTCAATGAGTCTTTATCCAAGAGCAAGCTTGGCCCAGCCGCGTTAATTCTCGTCCCAACCCGGGAATTGAGCCAGCAGGCATGTTTTTGCTATTATTACTTTCAATATATATCTTAGTACATTTTGATTCTATAATTGTTAGTGATTTGAATGGGTGTGTAATAGGTTTATTCGGAGATTATATCACTTATTGAGCTTTGTAAGGGTCAAGTTCAATTGAAAGTTGTGCAGTTGACTAGTAGCATGCCTGCCTCTGATTTGGTTGGTTTAAATTTTTCTTATTTCTGATTTAGTTGCAAGTTTCTTGGTATACCCTTATTCAAGCTGTTTGATGATTATTGACTGATGTTGTAATTGCTCGCAGCGGGCTGCATTGGCTGGACTGCCTGATGTTGTGGTTTCTACTCCTGGTTGCATACCAAAATGTTTATCTACTGGTGCACTTCAATCCAAATCTTTTAGTGATTCACTAAAAATTCTTGTTCTTGATGAGGTGAGACTTTGGTACTTATTGCTTCCAATATGCAAGTTATATGCATGAAACAAATATAGTAAGTCTTTTTGTAGAGTTGTGGTAGCTGCCACTAAAACCATTGATTTTATTGTTTGGAGTGTATATGTTAACTTGAAAGTTTTGACCTTGCAAGTTAGTTTTTTTAGTTTTATTTAGATGCAATTCTTTGATTTTTTTTCTCCCTGTCATCTCTTTTTCTGAGGCATGATCACTTGTATTATCTTTTTGAGAGATCATTGATTCATTTTTTTGTTTTTTCAGGCAGATCTTTTGTTGTCATATGGCTATGAAGATGATCTGAAAGCTCTAACAGCTCTTGTGCCAAGAGGCTGCCAGTGTCTTCTTATGTCTGCTACTTCAAGGTGTTTTATGTATCTTACTTTTTGTTCCTTCTTTTTTTCTATGTAAAATTTTATCCAATACAGATCTTTCTTTTTGCTTCTTGAATGTAGAATATGATGGTCCATCGCTGTTATCTCTAAAATAACGAAAAGTCTTTTTTTCTTTTTTACAATTATAGATGTCAATTGCTCTCTGGGAATTCATTTTCAACATTTTACACTTATACATTGTCTTGTGCCTCTCATAAGCATATTCATCAGCTAATAGTATGCTAATTGGTTTTAGAGTTCCTTAAATTGGTTTTTTGTAAAATTTACATTTGAATGCCTGTATTAAACATTCAGGAATTGAGCTGAATTGCTATGCTATATTTAATTTATACTGACATTTCCTTATTCTCGTTTCATCGACTCATAGTGATTAATATATGTTAAAATCTTGAATTTTGGCAGTTCTGATATTGAAAAACTAAAGAAGTTGATTCTACACAATCCCTTCATTTTGACCTTGCCAGAAGTTAGAGATGTTAAAGATGATATTATCCCCAAAAATGTTCAACAATTTTGGGTAAGAGTTTTTAATTATTAGAAATTTATTGCTACATTTTGCCTAAGATAGCCTGTTTTAATTAAATCATCTGTTGGTGTAAGCCAGATAACTTCAAATATAACATTGGATTTTTTGTTGGGGAATATTTGTATGGATGCTTTTTAAACATCCTCCTTTTCTTTGATGTTAACCATTTAACTCAAGTTAAACTCATCCGGTCAACGACAGCTGCACTCGATGGTTTAATAGTGAGAAGAGAAACCAAAGTAATCATAATTGGAAGCAAAACATTAAGCTGGTGTGCTACCACTCAATAATGGAATATACAATCCTCTAAGGTCTTATTTTCTAGTTGCGGAATTTCTTTTCTGGTATTTTTAGTTCATATTCAAGTCACTGAATTTTATTTAGGTTTATTTCAAAATTTTTTGCTGGTAGATCTGTGTTAGGATTTTATCTGTATGTACATCTTTTATATCATTGATAATATAGATTTGCTTTATGATAATCAGCACTTTATATATCTCCATTTTGTCTGTCACATCAAGGTTATTTAAACTGATTCTTATATTTCCTTTGTGTTCAAGATTTCATGCAGTGAAAATGATAAGTTGCTTTACATCCTTGCCCTTTTGAAGTTAGAGTTAATTCAGAAAAAAGCTCTGATATTCACTAATACAATTGACATGGGATTCAGACTGAAACTATTTTTGGAAAAGGTATTGTGCATGGTGCATCAAATGTATTAGACTGCATTGCTTCTGCTCTCTCGATTATCTTGGTCTTGATTTTAAAGTATTAATCTTCATTGTGGTTTTGAAAAGAATATTATAAGTGTGGATTTGAATGGCTAGTACTTTCTTCTGTTGGCATTTTGCATTTTCTTACATGTAGTGTGTTCATAATTTGTTACATATTTGCATTTTCTTCCATGTAATGATTATTTATGCAGACTTTAGAAATTACCATATTTGCAAAGTGTTGCTGCTGTTAGGAAAAGTCATATACTTCATTTTTCCTGTTTCTTGACATATCTATTTTTTTGGCAGTTTGGTATCAGGTCTGCTATATTGAATGCTGAGCTACCTCAGAATTCTCGTCTTCATATCCTTGAGGTATGCTAGTTCATTCAGCTTATAACTAATTCAGTTTGGCTGGAGGTCATACTTTTCTGTAATATTTTTCAGAAAAAAATTATGGTATTCTTGATGGTTTGCTGAAAGTATTTTGTGAATGATGTTTTGGTTCAGTCCATAAGCCAGGATAACTATTTTGTGAATGATTTAAGGTTATCCATCTTGAAAGCTTGCATGATTTACATGGGCACTGATAAATTACAAAGTGTTTTTAACTTGTCTACTGTTTGTTCCAGGGATTTAACGCTGGGCTTTTTGATTATTTGATTGCAACTGATGATAGCCAAACAAAAGATAAGGAGCAAGCTGACAGTGGTGGTCATGCTGACTCAAGGAAATCTAGAAAGAATGCCAAGCCAAAATTAGATTCTGAATTTGGTGTAGTGAGGGGAATTGACTTCAAAAATGTACACACGGTAAGTTAAATGTTTTTGGTGTGATGCTTTGTTGTTCTTTATTTTTGTAATTCTTTTTTGAACCTTGCTTGGCTATTTATGGGGCTTTATCTATGTTAATAAATGACCTCTTTACTTAAAAGAAACATGCATGGTACCTCTGGGCTTGGTTATTTCAAGGTGTAAATATCAAAATTGAAGTTTATTTGGTCAGACTTAGAACTTTCTCTCTAGGAAGTTTAACACAGTTTCCTTAGTCTATTTTCAGTTATTACTTATTTTGTTAGTGTCTGGTTCAGATTGAAGGAAGGTTAAAGAGTGGTTTTTCCATTCATATTGTTTTGATTTTTTAATTCTTGAAAATGCCTGCAGTAACAGGGAGTTTTTAAAATTTTTTTGGAGCAATAGGCTCGTTGTTGCAATGCAATCCTCTTAGGTTCCATAGGCTTTTATTTCTTGGACTATTATTTGGAATTGAGTGTATCCCATCTTTAAAAAAAAACATGAACAGAGTATTAGATTCTTGGTTCTGGATCATGGTTGGTTAACTTATCACATATGCCCTGATCTTCACAATGGGCAAAAACACCTCCTTTTCAGGGGGAGCTAATGCTTGTTGGGTATTTTGTTTTGATGCTGCTTCACATGAAAAGATTTTGAGTTACACCTGAGTGAAACTTGGAGATGGAAGTCTCCTTTTGTTTCTCAATGGTAAAGACAGACCAAGCCCTTGAACATATCACCCTATGTCAGAACAAGTTAATAGGTTCCCCTTTTACACCTCCATGTTGCCACAAGGGAGGGAAATGGGACTGTAATAAGAAAACAATAGTGCTTTTGGTCTCTGATGGTGCTTCCTGCAAAACTGTTTCTGTTGCTGTTAAAATGCCATCTTCTTTTTGTTTTATGGGGACAGGGATCATAATCTTATCATGTCTAACAAGCGATACAATGCTCTTTTGTTCTTCTAGGTTATAAATTTTGAAATGCCTCAAAATGCAGCAGGATACGTTCATCGAATTGGACGTACTGGAAGAGCCTACAATACTGGTGCTTCAGTTTCTCTGGTGAGTTTGTTTGAACAAAATAGAGGTTAATTTTGTGCAGGCAATGAAATTTTGCAGAATGGCCATTGGTCTCTATGTAATGAAATTAGAATTTATGAACATTATTGATATAGCAGTTGTGACGGGATCATTTGTTAATTTTCTACTTTTTTTAGTTTCTCCTGTCTCAACATTGGTATGCATAGTGGCTCATATGATCATATGGCTTGAGCCTTGTCTTAGGCATGACTACAATCAGGATGCCTTGGGTATGGGAAGTTCTGTCATGAATCACTCATGATTATTACACTTAAGTGAGGTTTTGAGTTTTTATTAGAGCATTTTTGTCAAAAGCATGTGCCCCTGAGGGCACACATTAACAGCACCAAGCAGTGAAAGTTTCTATGGTATCAATGCATTTAATCTACAATAGAGGCAAGGATAGTTTGGTATCTGAGGTTTGGTTTAAGTAAGAGTTAGGTCTACTAGAATTGGAAACTATGCATTGTCATTCTGTGTCATCATTTATTTTGATTTTTATTAAGATATTTGTATATATTCTTCTTAAATAAAACAAGTTATGGGTGATGCTGATGTTGATAAATGAATTATATGTTTTCTTTGTACTATACACATGATTTCCTCAATGTTTTTGCTATTCTGCACTTGTTCTATTAACAGGTTTCTCCTAATGAGACGGAAGTCTTTGAAGAAATTAAATCGTTTGTGGGTGATGATGATAACAAGGAGTCAAATATTATTGCACCATTTCCTTTGCTCACTAAGAATGCAGTGGAATCTTTACGATACAGAGCTGAGGTGATTCTTTCTTGTGTCTTTTTGTTAGGGTTCTCACAGCTTATTCAACAAAAATAGAACAATAAAATACATAAACACAATAAAATAAAATTTATTTTATTAATCGGAGGGTTACAAAGATAATTTGGACAATTTGAAGAGTCTGGGGTCTCTCCTATTTTCTGGCCATTTGAGGCGTCGGAGACCTCCCACAATCTGTCCAAAGTGGCTGCCCTCAAAACTAAAAACCCTCATATTTTTTTCTCCTCCCCATTTGAAACCTAGATACCCTTTTTATAATAAAAACCACCCTATGGATTGAGGATAAGTGTCCCAATCTTTAACATTTTCATACATTTTCTTTATTTGATTGCGTTGGATTGATGACTACTTTACAATCAGTTTTCTTATATTATCTGGGATGCATATTGATGAAAAAGTAGTTTTAGCTCTGTAATCATAAATTATTAGCAAAGGTACGTATAGAAATTTTAAGAATTCTTTAAAATTTTTATTGCTACTTTTGTTGCTAGATTTTTCCTTTCTTTCCCTTAGGATGGGTGAGAAGGTGCACGCAAAATGTTGTTAAAAGAATAGTTAGTAATTGTTGCTGTGCCTTTTTCTAACCAGTACAATTATCTTGCCTTCATTGGTACAAAAGAAGCTGCCCCCCTTTTGATGCAGTAGCATTATTATGCAGTTAAGGACTGGCAATTATTATCAGTGTGTCTTTAGGCTTTATTTCATTTTATCTGTTTTAATGAAAATAACTTCCTTATATATATATATATATATATAATGCTTTTACTAACCAAAACAAAACTAAATAACTTTTCTTTACGATTGTACTTTTGCCTCAAATAGATCCTTGGGTCACTTCATACTGTTTAGTTTTAATGTTGTCACTTGTGGATATGGTTGGATTCAAGCCGAGCTTGATCTCACCTAAGCTCAAGCTTAACTCGACTTGAGTGGTCAAGTTCAAGCTCAAACTCATCTCAAAATTGTTCTAGCTCGACTTGCTCAAGGATAGTCAAGCTTTGAGCATGATTCGGTACTGTAGTCAAACAAAAAATGATTAAAATGATATTGTTTTGGTTCATATTGATTAAGACAATGTCACTTTAGTTGATTCGTATTGAAATTTTTAGGTTTATAAGTTTGACAAGTTGAACACTCTTAAAACTCGAACTCGAAGATATTTAACTCATGGACTCAAGCTCGAGCTCAAGTTTGCTTGAACCAAATTCGTTTTGGACTTGTTCGAGCCGAGTTCATTTTTTAGCTTGAACAAGTTTGGTTTGAATCCAACCCTACTTGTGGGATATATGGGTGAAGGGTGTTTGGCACACTATGGTTTTCTCTGTGAATCATTGTTTTATATTCTTGCTGGTGTTTTACATTGCCTGTCCAAACTACTGAACTTTTTCGCTCAAATGGATGCCCAAGGACAGACCTTATTGATGGCAATAGTAACCCTTGCAGGATGTTTCTAAGAGTGTGACAAAAGTTGCCATCAGAGAATCACGAGCTCAGGATTTAAGAAATGAAATTATCAACTCCGAAAAGTGAGTAATTGCTGCCAATTGAAAGACTTTTATCTACATGTTTTTCTTTTGAATCATTTTCTGATATTTTTAGCTGTCTTAAAGACAGTATTTGAAATTTCTGTTGATCTGTAATTATTTTTGTTCAATTGACAATTTTAGCCTGTGTTTCCATTCCATGTAAAAATTGTATACCAACTTTGATATATCATTTGACTGATTTTGTGCCATCTGTCTATTTATTTTTAGGTTAAAGGCTCATTTTGAAGTTAATCCAAAGGACTTAGGTGATGTGACTCTTTACTTGGATGTGTTTAAACTGTTTTGTTTTCTCATTCTTTGTGTCAGAAATTCCCATTATTCATTCATGTGCAATTTAATATTTGGGATGATCGTTTGTTTGAGCAGATCTGTTAAAACATGACAAGGTCCTGAGCAAGAAGCCCCCTGCTCCTCACCTACGCGATGTGCCTGACTACCTTTTAGACCCAACTACTCAAGAAGCCCGCAAAATGGTCAAATTGGCAAGAGCTGTGATGGGAAATAGTAACCCTTCTCGTCGCCAGGGATCTAAGAGAAAATCTAGAAAAAATGGCGATCCTCTCAAGACTTTCTCGGCTGAGGTATATACATGTGTTCTTTGTACATACTTGAATAATCCTTTAATTCTTTTTTATTGGAAATTATGCTATATCTGTTCTCCTTGAGAAAGATTTTGTGACATTCCTGATCTCAGGGACCAAAGAGAGCTCATAAAGGTGGGATGAAGAAAGAGGGAAGAGATGGTAATGATACTCCTAAACATAAAAAGATAAAATCAGTCTGATTTGCTTTCCGTCCATTCATTTTTTATTATTAAATCTGGGGTGACAAGTGACAATCAACCCCTGCAGTTTTGTACCAACCAATCTGTTTCAAACCAATTTTTATTTCATTCTATTTTTTTGTTTATTATAGTAGCTCTACATTTTTATAATACCTATAGAAAGCTGCTTGAGTTTTTTGTTGCTGTGTTTAGAGATCTAGATTGAGGCTCCAGTTCTAGCATTTGTGATCGAGGAATTACTTTGCCAGACCACTCTCAATTCCGGGCAAGTAACACTGTAACACATTGATAGAAATTTATCAGGTTAAAAATACTCAGTGATAAACACCAACTTGGCCATCTGACCATTATTCATTTGGGCCCAACAAACCGAATTAGTCCATTGTCTTCTGCCGTTAAAGTGTGTATGTTTTTGCAGACCCTTACGGCAGGATAGATAGAAGTTTGACACACTTCCAACCAAACCCAACATGTGAGGTTAAAAATCAATGGTATTCCTTAAACAAGAAATAGAATATGATAGAGGTATTTGATCGAATGAAAATAAATTAAAAGTGGGTAATGCTTTCTAAACATATTGGAATTAGTTTGACTGTTGCACTGCATGTGCAGTTGACTTTCATTGTTTGTTTGTGCACAAATTCGGGTATTTGTCTAACCCAAAAATGCAGGTGGTCGAATACTTGGAGGTGGGATGATGCGGGTTCAGTGCATGTGTAGGATTTATGTAGTTTTATTTAGTACGAGTTTCCCAATCGGGTTTTGAACAAAGTTGTTAAAGACTTGGAACTGGAACGATAACAAGAACTGTTTGGTCTACATTGTCTAGGTTCCGACCCAAATAAGCATTAGGATCCGATCTGGATAAGTCTAGATACGGCTTCAATGTGCAACGTTCACCAGTGTTGCCTGTCTGTCTAGGATCAACACATTTTGAATTTAACAATTTATTTAATATATAAATTAATTATAATACATTTTCAAATACTTACAAAATACGCAATTTGAATTTCTTTTTAAAATCGTTTTTGCAAGTTTAGTCAACATTAAGCGTCGTATTCTTCGGTATTGCATTCCATGCTAATGTCCAAAAGCTAACTGTTGTTGTAAAGCAAAATCAAATCAAAGCTTTTATAACCACAAAATAATCTTGTCCGTTTATGACAAAAAATGATACAAGTGTCGCAGGTCTTTGCCTTTTTTGAAACTGTTTCCTAATTACGACTAAAAAACCACCACGATGGCAATTGGTATCTTGCCCTTTTTGATAGAATTCTCATCCTGTGATTGATTGAATCAATATTTCGATGACCGTACAATAAAAGTAAAATCAACTTATCTCCCCCTAAGGTTTGTTTTTCTTACAAACCCTCCTATAATTCCATAGCAATTATAACTCATCTTCTTTGATAAAAATTTTTTTTTCTTTAAAGGTGTGTTTGATTGGGAGTTTATAAAGATTATTCTGATAATCTAATTTTTATTATTTATGTTATTTTAATTGATTTATAAATAATAAAATCTTTTAATAATTTTTTATTATCAATGATAATGTGATAAATAATATTAAAAGTAATATAATTATCATCTCCATCTTAAGTATTAAAATATTACAAAAGTATTCTTGATTTTATTATAATTATATCCTTATTTATTAATATTTTAAAGATAAAAATAATCACATTTTCAATTAATATAATAAATAATATAAAAAATATTTTAGAATAATTAAAACTAAAGACATTTAAGTAAAATAATATATTAAAATTTTTTTATTACCTCTAACTAAACACAATAATTATTTATATCTACTTATATTTACCATATTTTATCAAATATAACAATAATTTATATTAAGTAATTTTTAAAATAATTTATTTTGATAATAAAATATTTCTCAAATTAAACGCCTTCTAAATTATTACTTAACTCTCCCTGCGTAGGGGAATCAAACTTGAGTCTTAGTTTGGACTCAACAAGTTTTAAAAGATATGCGCTCAAGTTCATACTCATTTCGCAAGTGATGCTCAATCTTGTCTCGCATGGGTTTGATGCTGTATAAACGAGTTCCAGCTTGATTGTGATGATACTTCTTTAGTTTTATGATCTTCAAGATTGCGAAAATACTTCACTGTCAAACTTGGTCTCTACCTCGCCAAACAACAAAGCTGTCACTACCACAACAATTGGTCTTCCTTTGCTTCATCTTAACTCTTTTTAAATTTGTCAGCTACGTCAAAATGGGTTTAATCAGAACAGAAAGTGACCCAAACAAAGATTTCATGTCTAAGTTTTGACTGGTCAGATAACTCACTTCATGTTTCAAGGTGCAGAGGTAGTTAATTTATTGATCAAGTTAGTTGCCTTTCGGTGTTACCTAATTCTAAAGCTCCAATTCATGGCTTATTGCAATTTTCAGTTGTGGAGGTCTGTTGGTTTCCATTGGTCACCAGAGCATGAACCATGTGAGGCAAATAGACTCGGCTTAAAAATTGTTGCCACAATCTTGATAGAGCACACGAGTTAAGCATCTAATGGTTTAAACTTGAGCTCGATAACATTGCATACATATTATTTGAGTTTGAGTTTAACCTAAAGTTGTTAGTTTAAACTCCAATAAGTCGAATTGATAATCAATTTAAAGTAGCTTAATTCAAATTAACCTCCACCAAGGTTAATAATTCCATATTTTTATATATTCATGAAAAAAGTATATTCATTAATTGAAATAAATAAATTTGTTATAATTTCGAATCTATTGGGTGAAAATTTCAAATACCCCCACAAGAAAAGAAATGGATCCCTATCTCATTGGTCCCTCATAAATGTGAAGGCCGAAAGACTTGTTCTTATCAAAGGTTTGATGTAATTCTAAAATCACACTAATAAACTTTCAAAAACTCAAAAATTTACTCATAAGTTAATTTTTATTAAATTTTTCAGTTAGATATAAAGGTAAAATCGTTATTTTAATAATATTATTAAAATAATATAATTTATTATATTTTTCTTTTAGGTTTTAAAAACTAACAATTTCACCTCCGTCTTAAGTTTTCTAATTTTGAAAAATGATTTCCTCCTCCCCCCAAATATATGGTTTTTTCCTCTTCCTTCTCCGACTATCATCTTTGGTATCAACAACTTCCCTCTTCTTCCTCTACCGCCGACAAATGATGGCGAAGAACAAAGATGAGGAACCAAAAACGAATTTTCTCCTTCGTCAAATTGGCTTTAAACAAGTTGAATTGATAAAAGTGAAGTCGATTCTCATCGTCTGGCACTAATTTGATGAAAACGAAGATTCGGCTTTGATCTCCATCATCGTTCATCGGCTTATATCATCTTGGTTTATTGATCTTTATTATTGTTGACAGAGAAAAAAAAGAGAAGTTGTGGGTGTTAGAGAGAGAAAAGAAAGAAATCTGACGTTTTTTTTTTGACAGGGAGAAAATCATATTTTAAAACTAGAAATTTTTATTTAAAGGATAAGTTATTAATTTTTAAAATTTAAAAGAGAAAATATAATAAATTATATTTTTTTAATAATTATATTGAAATAATAATTTTATTCTTATATCTAATAAAAAAATTAATAGAAATTGATTCATAAGTAAAATTTTGAATTTTTAAAAGCTAACAATGAGGAGTTTCTAATTACATTATCCTTCGGTGGGAACAACTCTTTCGGCCGAATATGAATGGTCCAATGGCTTCTGAAATTGGTCCTTTTCACGTGTCCTCGAATCGATCTTTTTCTTAAATCAAAATTTGCATTATTTTATTAAGTGCATTGAATTTAACTATTTTCTTTCATACACCAAACTAATTGCATTATTTTTAAAACAAAATAAAACAAATAATTATAATCATTTTTGTATAATATTTTTAATAAAAATATGAAAAGTTTAGTCTATTTTATAAAAATATAAAAAAATTTAATTCATTCCCTAAAAAAAATCTTAGAGTTCAAATTTTTTCAATAAAAAAAAAATCCAACCATTTTAATATAAAAAAAAATTGATAGTTGAATACCTTTAAATGCTATTATCACATTATTATTATTATTATTTATTTTTATTATAATAACACAATAGATGTTATTTGTTACAACTAATAACTAGTAATATAATTTTTTTTTATTTTTAAATTTTATTAAAATATAACAAAATGATTTTCATAAGGTGACCTCATATTATTATTATTCATTCAAATTGATTAATTAAAATTATTTTATAGGTGAACATATTCCTAGATAATTATGCCATGAGTAGTGTTTATCCACCATATAATAAATAAATATTCAACTAAGCGATTAGCGGTATAAGCATATAACACGTTATCTAGATGTATGTTGTCTCATAATACAAATGAGCGGATTTTGAATAAGGTGCGTAAGCTTCCGTTAGAGCACATATCGAGGGAAAATTGTTATCATAGCAACCGAACAATCTACATTCATTAAGAATGACAACACCAATTTCAACAATCCTAATCACATATGTGTCATTTATGTTGACAAAGATGTAACCCCTATGTGTCCTTACTTTATAATTAGAGTGTCACACAATGGATGAAGGACTAACCAATTTCTATTACAAAATTAGAGAAGAGAAAGAGGCTTCTTGACTCTATAGGTAGCGACTAGACCAAAAGATATTCCTTTGATCCTTTTGACTCATTTAACTACGGGAAAATACAGAAAAATTCTTTGTAATTATTCCGTACGAGTACATTTTAAAAAGAATAATAATATAACAATAGACATAGATTTTGCTTTGACAATTGAACCATTTTATAAATCTTCTTATGTTACTATTTTGTACCATTGTGTTTCTTGTACAAATTCATTTAATATCATTTTCACCGTTTTTCTTATGTAATATCTTTAGATTATTATGTTATTATGTTAATTAGACCTGTCATATCCATTAACGTAACTTGACATGAAAAAGTTGGATTAGAATTGAGTTTTTGACATAAAATATAGTTTACATTTGGATAAACCTAAATTGAAATCAGATCATTTGTGAATTGACAAGAAATTAAGTCAAACTACTTTGAAATAACTTTTTTTTTTTTAAATTGACATTTATTTTAAAAAAAGACACACATTGGATACAATTTACAAACATATTTATATCATAATAATATAACAATTTATTTTTAACTTTTACCCACTTTAATCAAATAATTATTCGTTTCTAATGAATTTTTTATTAAGTTAACCATTAAAACATGCTCACCAGCTAAAAAATAATTAAAAAGTTAATTTTAAATGTTGAATAATTCAAATTAATTATTTGACTTTTACCTTAACATAATATGGATAAAATTATGTATATAATTTTTATGTACAATTTTATACATAAATAACGATGTATCATAATATGATTACGTATTATTTTATTTTTAATTTTTAACTATTTATTCATATGATGATATGTCATTATTTATATATAAAATTATGTATATAATATTACTCAATATAATATATAAGAAATTTTATTTTAGCTACAAAACAATTTAAAGCGTAATTCTTATAATTATAATACAAATAAATAATATTAATAATAAATTCTACCAAAATAACGTATCAATACAGTTATGAAATATCAAATAGCAGAGTTGATAATTTTTAATACGATTTGTTAATTTGACATGATATGATATAAAAAATTAGATTAAGATTAAATTTTTTAATGCAAAATTTATTTTAGATCAATTCGATACTATTTAAAATTAAATCTGGTAGTGTTAAGACTTACACAAAAGTAACCTGATATGACACTAATTAACTTGAATGTTTTAAAGATATGTTACTTTAATAGAATTCGTTAGGATAAATTATGAACAATACTATACGATACATTTTTTTGTACATAATTTGAGTATACAAATAATATATTATTATGTGATTGTGTGTTATTTTATCTTTAATTTAAAATTATCTAATTATATGATGACATATCATCTGTATATCTAATTTATGTACTAAAAATGTGAATACATAGTTTTATTGATAAATTATAGAAATGTTAAATAATAAAATCAACAGTAGTAAAATTTTTATCTATTATATATAATTATATCACCATATAATTGTAAATATTCGTATTATTTTTTATTTTTATTTAAATTTTTTTTTATATTTTAAAGTAGTTAGCCAGGTTATTAACTCATTTTAAATGTTTTAGTATGTAATTTTTAGAATATTGTAAAGATGATAAAATATTATATTATGTATTTTATTAATTATATGTTAGAATAATTTGATGAATAAATTAAAACAATAAAAACACTTTAGAGAGTGAATACAATAGATAATTTTAAGTTAATTTAAATCGAATCGAATTAATTTAAATATTAAAAAATTAGATTAAGATGAAATTTTTTAACATAATTTTAATTTAAATTCAATTAAAATTAAAAATATTTAACATAAAATCTAAATTAATACCATATAAATACACTCAATGACATTTGTTGCGAAACACGTGGCATTTCTTTTACGTCTGTACATTAAATGACATGAAGGCGATGTATGAAAGAGCTGCATGATATGAGTATCTCGTTGGTCAATTCTATCATGCACCGACCTCACATTTTCCCGCCTCTAAATTCCAAGTATGGAAATTGAAGATGCGTGCAGCCTTAGCCTTACTAAAGGATTGGATGGAAAGGCCAAAGGGGAATCACCAGTTGACAGTGATACTTACTTATCTTGTACCGGATAGTTATTTAGCCTTAGCAAAGGATGGATGTGCAGCTTTCAATGAACAAGAAAAAAAAAATTACTTCGATGTCAAATTCCACCTCCGATCTCAATCTTCCGGTGGCCGAAAAATATGGAAGTAACTGTTTATAAAATTTTCATAACGTCAAAGAGTTATAAGTATCATATATAATATGTCTTTTTATATAGAGTTTTGAATCAAATAATTATCAAAATAAGTATTCATATCGATAAAACAGTTGTTCAACATTTGATCCGCTTATGATGTGATATATTATCTAATTCGTCCAATTGACAGTTGTTGTATGGGTATTCATCCACTTGAACGATCATTCAATTATCTAATTTCTTAATATTTTAACTTATATTCAATTTTACTTAATCTTATATTAATATAAATTCAAAGTTTACATCAAATGACAAAATTACCCTTGTTACACACCTGTGATATTATATATTATGTGATTTATAGGTTCTCTATTGTTTTGATAACGCATAGAATTTTAACTAATATAAAATTAATGCAGAAATAAAATTTTGAGAGAATAATGAATATAAACAAAAATTAAAGAGAGAGATTTAAACTACTCAGTGTTAATATTAGTTAAAAGTTTTTTCTTGCAAATCCCCTATGTCTGCTTCTTCGAGCAATCCAATTTGAAGTTTCACTAACTTCTTCAATCAAACACACTTAGTTTGTCTAAGATTACGACCAAAAACAATAGTTGACTTTGGTGGAAATTTTCAATAGTTGGATGTCCAAGTTATAATCCAAGGTTACACTGTCCAGAAGTTGAATATATGACAATTATTGAAACATGTAAATAAGCTATTTGATTTAAGAGACCATTTAAAGATTTGCAAGTATGACAATAAGTAATTATGATTCATTGTAATAGTCCGAGCACAACATCTATTGCTAAGAAGAAGATGATATTTCACTGAAAATCAAAACAAATCGAGATAGAACATTATTTTGTATATAAAATAGTTGAAGGCAATGGAACCTTGTTGCAAAGATTCATACTATTGACAACATAACAAATACGTTAATAAAGTTTATTTTTAGTGAGAGATTGATTCGATGTAAGACTTCTCTCTAGATTGGTGCTTCTAGATGATTAGTAATACATATGCAAACAAAGATTGTTGAATATAGTTCATAATAGAAGAAAAACAAATTTCGAGTGAGAGAATGTTAAATCCTGATGTAAATATTTGTTTCTTTGGATTCTTTTTTTTTTTAATCTAAAATTAGAATAAATTTAAAATTTATTTACGTTAGATTAATTTCTTTTGTGAATACATATTTATTTTGAATCCTATTATTGAGAAATTTGAGTTCTTAATGTTGCAAGATCATGGTACTGCAAGTTGAAGATGTAACAAATTATAGGTAGATAGTAACTGAGAGATCCAATTTAATAATTGTCTATCGTTTTAGTGAAGCAAACACTTTTGTCTTATATATTAGTCTTATGTGTATAATTTTTACATAAAATAGTAATACGTTATCATATAATTGAGTATTAATTTATTTTTAATTTTTAATTATTTAATTATATGATAATATATTATTAGTTATACACATAGCTCAAGAAAATTAAATTTTTATATTTTTTAATTTATGTGTGTGTGTATATACACACACACATAAATTAAAAAATATAAAAATTTAATTTTCTCGAGCTAATTTGCCAAAAAGCCTACTAAGACATTAAGGGAAAGGTGAGATCATATTTAAATCGACTTAATCTTAATCTTAAAAGTTAATTTAATATGATTTGGTTTGATTCAAATTTAAATTTGAATTGAGAGATTTACTTTATTTTTTAAATTGAACTAAACTAGAATTAAATGTGTTCAATTTAAGTTTGATTTAAATTTATGATTCGAATAAGTGATTTAAATTTATGACTCAATTTAATTTGAATTCGTCATTTGGTTTAGGTTGAATAGATAATTCGAATCGGTGGTTCAAATTTATAGCTTAGGTTGATTTAAATTTATAGTTCAAATTGATGATTTCGCTTATTATTGAAGTAAAATGATATCATTTTATCAATAAACCATAAACTTAAATTATAAACTCAAGTTATAAATATAAATTATAAATTTGAATAATTAATTTGAATTAAACTAAACTATAAATTTGAATTATTAATTTAAATTAAATTTAAATTAAAATAAATTAAATCATTTATTATTCAAAACTTATTTAAATCGCCTTTAATTTCTACTAAATAAATTCTAGTTAAATTTGCAATAAATCCTTTTCTATTTGATTAAATTTAAATCAATAAATACAGCTATGTCGTTTTCAGTCTGATATGGCCCACTGTAGCCTAATAATTACCTTTGCAAAAATTAATACTTTAAAATCTCCCACGTGTTTTCAAGGCTGCTATTTTAAGTAAGGCCAACGAACCTTTTCCCACACAAAGTGTAGTGAAATCCCAACTTTCATGCCTAATTTTAAAATTCAAATATAGATCTATAATCAAATTTTTATTAAAAATTTTAATTAAAATTAAAGATAAAATTATTATTTATTAAAAATTTTAAAAATTAAAATTTTATTATATTTTTTTCTCTAGTTTAGAAATCTTATAATTTTTCCCTTAACCTAAAGTTTATAAATTGACAAATATCTCTTAAGGTTTATTCCTCTTCTCTTCAGCGTTGATTTATTGTCTTCGATCGTTGGCCCTCCTCTCTTTCACCTTGTCTTTTTCTCCAATCACTTTCCTTTCCTTTTTCGATCATCTTCAATTGAGACAAAAATAAAATTATCTTTGTCTCGAATAAAGATAAACGATCTTCGTCTGAGATAAAAATACGTTGTTTTTGTCTCTCAGACGAAGATGAATAATCTTTATCTAAGAGACAAAAACCAATATGAAGACAACCAGAGAGAGAAGGGAGAGTGATTGAAGAGAGAGATAAGACGAGAGGGAGGACGATAGATTATTGGAGATGACATATTGATGCTAGAGAAAAAAAGAAAAAACTCTAGATGGCATTTGTTAGTTTTCAAATTTTAGATTGAAAAAAATTATAAATTTTTTAAACCGAAATAAGAAAATATGATAAAACTTTAAATTTTTTAGTAAAAAATAATTTTATG
Organism: Mangifera indica; assembly: GCF_011075055.1. Classification (NCBI taxonomy): domain Eukaryota; kingdom Viridiplantae; phylum Streptophyta; class Magnoliopsida; order Sapindales; family Anacardiaceae; genus Mangifera; species Mangifera indica. The sequence goes on along the minus strand of NC_058137.1, from coordinate 20,059,316 downwards.
TTAACACCAATTGAGATTTTTAATAAAAATTTATTTATAAATAAGTGTTTAAGTTTTTAAAAATAAAAAAAATGAAAGTTTGAGACTTCACTAAAACTTGACTTAAAGTAATTTGGTTTTGTTTTTTTCCTCCTTTTGTTAGGCAAGGAAAAGCCCACTTAGTTCGGTAATAGTATTATGGATATAATTTTATATAAAAATAATAATATATTATTATATAATAATTTTTTATTTTTAGCTTCTTAATTATAAAATAATATATTATTATTTTTATATAAATTTATTCAAATAATATTATCGTTACTCTTAAGAATGTATTTGTTTTATTACAGCCTGCTTTTATAATTCAATTCAAATCAAAAAATGAAAACCAGAATCCAGTTAACAGAAACAGTCAACTGAGTTGTAATGAGTCGACTCGAGTTGGCATCTTAAAATTATTGTAATTCCAGCATCTGCACTGGCATGCTGTTTACCACAATAACAAGTCTCTATAAAAAGCTTCTTCTTCCCTACAAATTGTCCCACTGATTTCTCCACACCACACAAATAACCCGCCGCTCTTACCTGCATTTATTCTAGAGACTTCCACAGACTCACTGTGAATCAACAACATCCCTCGATCTTCTTGCTTCGAGTTTTTGGTCTCATTGTTTTAATTTTGTTGAGAAGAAGAAGGAGATGGTTGTTGTTGAACACTACATTATTGTCACTTTCTTTGCTTCTCTCGCGGGGTTTCTTCTTTTCTTTCTTTTGCGCCGTAAGGATACCAAGAAGACCAAAAAGGATGTGGAAGCGTGCAAGATCCAGAACGACATTGTTCTTAGCTCTGTCGACAACGGAGATCATTCCTCGCCGGACGGCACTGACGTCATCATTGTCGGTGCAGGTGTTGCTGGTGCAGCCTTGGCTCATACCCTTGGGAAGGTAATTTCTTTTCATTAATTATTATTATGTTTTTATTTTCTGTTGTTTCAAATATCGAATTACCAAGTTCTCTGAAGAGTTTTAGTTAATGTTGTTTTTGGTACCAAGTATTTGATGAATTTCGTGCCTTATATATCTACATATTTTTGTCTATTCAAGGTAGACCTGGATTTGGTTCACATTTTTGGCGTTGTTATTATTATTTTTTAGTATAAATTATTTCTTCTTTTAGTTGGTGGTTCTGTGAAGAGTTTGGGGATACAATTTCCATGAAAAAAGTGTTTGGATTAAAAGGTTACGTGGTAGTCTCAGGAGATTAGAGTTACTTCGTAGAATTTTCTGATGATGAATTGAATCTGATGTCACAAGTAATATCAGTTTTTGATTGCGAAACTTAGACAAGAACTTCAAAGATTAACATTCTTACTCTGTTGGTTATTTCTGGTTCTTAGGCTTCATGATTTGATTGATAGCATAGTGAAGAAATTCTAAAGGTTACCAGTTTGAAGGCTATTTTCTTACCCTCAAAAGTTTAAGATGTACATGTATTGTTATTGCTTGCTTTAATAAGTTTTACATACATGATTTACATAATCTACATTAAAAAGGACTTTCAATTGATGTATAAATATGTCCATATAAACTATTTTTTAAGTTCAACTACAAAAGATTTGTATACTGAAAGGGGCAAAGGACTATTTCTATGGATCCGAGAAATCCATTAAAAAGTCATGACATGTTGAAGAGACACTATGAACTTCAGAACATGTCTGCTGTTCGTGTATTTAATCATCCCAATTAGTTCCGAACACTAAGAGTTCTAAGAGAATTAAGATTCTTTATGGATTATGTCTCTTCAAAAGTTGATGATTCTCATTATGACTGTCTATCTATGAAGGATTATGCCTCTAGATCAACATTCTTGAAATCTACTTCTCAGTTGCACTGATTATATCCATTTTAATCCATTCATTTATTGTTATTTACATGTTTTGTGCAAAGTCTCTTACAGAAGTCTTGACTTTAACTAACTGCAGGATGGAAAACGGGTTCATGTAATAGAGAGAGACTTGATGGAGCCTGACAGAATTGTTGGTGAATTACTTCAGCCTGGAGGATACCTTAAACTAATTGAATTGGGCCTTCAAGGTCTGCGCCAGAGCTAGAATCTCTATTTTTTACTTTGTACAAGCTTTTTGAGAGATGGAATCTTCAGTACTTTCAAATGTTGTTGATATAAACAACACTCTGTGTGGTTAAGGACTAGTTCTCTTTATGATTATTTTTTGAGCATAGTAATCTTACATGTTCTCCAACTGCAAATATAACATGTTTTTGACTGCAGATTGTGTGCAAGAAATTGATGCACAGAGAGTGCTGGGATATGCTCTCTTCAAGGATGGGAAGAGTACCAAATTATCATATCCATTGGAGAAGTTTCATGCTGATGTTGCTGGTAGGAGCTTCCACAATGGGCGTTTCATCCAGAGGATGAGAGAAAAAGCTGCTACTCTTCCCAAGTATCTTTCCCTATTCCTTTGGTTTGACTGATTGCACAATATTACTTGTTCCATTCTGGTTCCTTGATACTGAGTAATTAGTCAGTCAGCATGACTTTTCTATATTTTCATGCACTTCACTAATTAAGTGTTTATCACACTTGATGGTTATTAATCTCCTTTTTCCATTTTTTGTTGAATTCAAATCAGTGTACGACTAGAGCAAGGAACAGTCACATCCCTACTTGAAGAAAATGGGACAATAAAAGGGGTGCAGTACAAAACTCGGAATGGTCAAGAACTTAGAGCTTATGCTCCTCTTACAATTGTGTGTGACGGTTGCTTCTCAAATCTGCGTCGTTCTCTTTGCAAACCAAAGGTTGAGTTTCATCTTATATCTATTAAGTTCTCTTGTATCATATGTAAATTAATCACAGTATTCAAGATAGTTTTAGTCAGAGTATCTCTAATTCAGGTGCTAGGAAATTTTATTGTGTGTCCTGACAATAAATTTACTCTTCAGTGTATCATCTTCTCTGGCTTTTTTCTTTTGGACTGAGAATCTAATTATGTAAGTTTACCTCTTGACAGGTTGATGTGCCCTCTTATTTTGTGGGTCTGGTGTTAGAGAACTGTCAACTTCCATTTGAAAACCATGGGCATGTCATTCTAGCAGATCCTTCACCCATCTTATTTTATCCAATCAGTAGTACAGAGGTTCGATGCTTGGTTGATGTACCAGGTCAAAAAGTACCTTCCATCGGTAATGGTGAAATGGCCGACTATTTGAAGACCATGGTAGCACCACAGGTATCTATCATTCTAGTACATGTTTTAGGATTATAATAGATTCAAGGATTGACCTTCTTGTGTGAGGATTAGTTTCTCTATTCTGTCCTTATTTTACACTTTGTTTTGCCTTGATTCATTTGGAGTATGGTGGTTGTTTCAGGTTCCTCCTGCACTTCGTGATGCCTTCACTAGTGCAGTCGACAAAGGAAATATTAAAACGATGCCAAATAGAAGCATGCCAGCTGATCCTCAACCTACTCCTGGAGCTCTTCTAATGGGTGATGCTTTCAACATGCGTCATCCTTTAACTGGTGGTGGAATGACTGTGGCATTATCTGATATTGTTGTTCTTCGGAATCTTCTTAAGCCCCTGAAAGACTTTAATGATGCAGCTTCCCTAAGCAGATATCTTGAATCCTTCTACACCTTACGAAAAGTAAGCTTAATTAGTATACTAAATTATTTATTAATTTTTATCATTACAGCTGCAGAAAACTGGGGAATGTACCTGTTCTAGGCTTACATTTTGTTTTGTTTTGTTCTTTTTCTTGCAGCCAGTGGCATCAACAATAAATACTCTGGCAGGTGCCCTGTACAAGGTGTTTTCTTCTTCCCCTGATCAAGCAAGGAAGGAAATGCGTCAAGCATGTTTTGACTATCTAAGCCTTGGAGGTATTTTTTCAACTGGACCAGTGGCCTTACTTTCTGGTCTAAATCCTCGCCCTTTGAGTTTAGTTCTCCATTTCTTTGCTGTGGCAATTTTTGGTGTTGGTCGCTTACTAGTACCATTTCCTTCGCCTAAGCGCATTTGGATTGGAGCTAGATTAATTTCGGTATGTATCTTCCAGCTTTTATAATTGACATTGATGATTAAAGCTAGTATAGATTATGGCATTTTACATTTTTCAATGCTAACAACAATTTTTCCATTTACAGAGTGCATCAGGTATTATTTTCCCCATCATCAGGGCAGAAGGAGTGAGGCAAATGTTTTTCCCTGCAACTGTTCCAGCTGTTTACAGAGCACCTCCTGTTGATTGACAGGTCAAAGATTAAAAGGGGATAATCTGTGCAAACTGTTCATCTAAAAAAAGACATTGTGCATTTATTTGGAGTTTACCGGATGGCTGAAAATAATTCTGTAATTGTATAATGTTAGATAATTTTCTTGAGGCTGTTTAGTACGCTTCCCAGATTTTTCGGTCGTGAACAACTTATTATATTAAATTTATATTTTTCAAGGAGTCTGCCCATGAAAATAGCTTTTCAAATCTTTAAAGGGGTGAAGAAGAATAGAGATAGAATCAAATATGTATCTCTCGTCACCCTCATTTACTTTCTTTTATTTTAGAATTCGTATATAAAATAAGAGGCCAAGGAGAAAGAAAAATGATGTGTTTTCCTAATGAGTATTTTATTTGTGTACTTAGAGCACAAATTAGTGATTGCACAGGCTAAAGGCAGTGTCTTCTTGGTGGTAAAATTCAAAAGATAAACCAACCTTTATCTCAAAATGCGCCTGGATTGTCGAATGTTTTTTTTAAGGTTTGTATTTTTTTTGTTGACGAAAAATCTTATCCATACTAGATTGTCTCTTTGAAATTGAATCAATTATATTAAATAAATAAATTTTAAGTCAATGATTAGTTTCACAACCATGACACTAAAAAAGTTAAGTACGGTGTCAATAAGTTTCAAATCCAAACCTTTCACTTTTTTTTTTATCATCTAAATTATCCGTGAGAGGCTGCTTTTTCTATGGTTTCCTTGAGTTGAAATAAGAAAAGGACTTGGCTCAAGTTGAGTATAAAGAAAGAATACCAAAAAAAAATACAATGTATCGATCCAATGAAACGCAATTAGTAGGCAACTCTTTTTACGTACGGAAATGGATGCCACAATTGATCATAGACTGACAGCTCTTGTCCCCGATGTTATCTCAGAGAAGAAAGTAGGCAAGCTGGCTGGCTGGTGGGTCAACAATTTTCATAAAACAGGAGAATCAGATAGATAGTCAATGGCCCCAATGGTGTCTTTCACGTAACTGCCAGTTTGGTCTGGTTGTCATGTGGCCACTATAATTTTATGGTTCACGGATGAAGATGAGATCAACTGAAATGAGGTGAACCATGTGCCACATCTGGAGTTCAGGGGACAATCTGCTTTGATCAATATGAACTTTGGGAAGTGGACCTTCAGTCTACATTTTGATTGTTTACCGGAAATTAGACCTGTTCACGATTCATGAATCAATAGTTTCGATTCGAAATTATCAGTTCATAATTTAAAAAAATAAAAACTCTAAACCGGAATCGTTTTAGGATGGTTCATAATCAATTTGGAATTGACGGTTTCAATTCATGACCCCGGTTCGAAACCGATATTAAACCATTGATTTTGATTCATGACCCCAAATTATTTTTTAATTAATAATTATAATAATTAAGAATAAAAAATTAAAAAACGCTTAGACTTAATTTTTTAATTAAGTTTTTTACGTATCCTATTGAGATTTAGAAGAATCAAAGTCTATATAGTTTTATTTACTATTTTTTGATAATAAATAAAATAAATTATATAATTAATTATGAAGGATAATGAAAAATTGATAATAATAAATAATAAATAAAATTAATTATAGAGATAAATTCTATAATTAATTATGAAATTGTATAATACAAAAATAATAATAATTAAATTATAGAAATTAAAATTAGAATTTATAAAAATAAAGAGAAAATTTAATTAAATTTGAGATAATTTAATTGAAAAAATGAGAGAATATTAAGAATGAAGAGAACGGAAAATGAGTAAGTTAAAAGGTTGAATAATATTTATGCGAAAAATTTTATATTAAAAAATTAAAAAAAAAAAAACAGCCAAACAACCATATTTAAAACATTTGTAGGGACCCGGTCCCTGCATATGTTTTAAAAGCAAATGTTTAAAACAGTCATATTTTAAACATTTGTAGGGACTCAGTCACCTGCAAATGTTTTAAAATATTTGCATTTACCAGTTAATGTAAATCTTTTTAATTTAAAAAATAAAAGACCGGTTTATGAATTTTGAACCGTAAGTTCATGAATTGGCTATGAACTTATGGTTTTACAGTTTAAAAATATTAAAACCGAATTGAATTATCAAAATCTGGTTTTAATTCTGGTTCATATCGATTCTAGTTTTGGTCAAATTGGTTTTGGTACGATTCATGGGCCAAACTGGCCCGTGGCCAGGACTATCCCGAACAAATCTATCAATTTTGATTAGGTAACTTCTTGTGGTAATGTAACCAGCAAGAAGAGCTTATTCTATCAAATTTATTTATATAAACCGAATAAAATAAATCAATTATTTATAATCTTAAGATTATGTATAAATTACCTTTTAATATGATTTGATTTTTTATTTCATAAATCTCTCTTAATAATAGTTTTGAATGAGTAAATTATACTGTAATCATATTATATTCAATTTTAAAGTAGAGATCTATCCAATATATATAGTAAGTTAATTAATCTCTCATTAAGCTCTCATAAACTTTAAAATCTACACTTGTATTATCTATCTAGATCATAACATTTAAATAAATTAAATTTATTTTTATTGATAATTTAAATATATTTATAACTGATATTTAGATTATTTAATTATTTGATTTTATTAAATTACATCCGAAAATTTCCAATAGGATGGCCATAGAAAGTTGGTAGAGAGAGATTCAGGACACTTGCCTAGTATTTATGACTAGATTTTTCATAAAAAAAATATATTAAAATGTTAAGTGAAATGGGCTAAAAGTGTAGGGCAAAAGAGTGAATTACAAAATTAGGGAGAGTAAAATCTTCTTCATTAATAGTAATGTTCTTGTATTGTTCGTTTTGGGTTTCATTTGTCATCATGGAGGAGGTGCTTGACCTGATGGGCTCACGGATGCATATAAAACACTATAAAATAATGTTGCTATACCCAATTCAAAGTGATAACTTTTTGTGCCAACGTTACATTATGTAAGTGATGCAAAACGAGGTGATTTTATGTCGTTGAGTCAAAATGAAACCATTTTACTCTAAAATTATCGACCTTGTATGGGTTTGAGTTTGTATCTAGAATATTGATCATACACTATGTAGAACTCGATTCCAGCTACCTTATACATCGAAACACCCAGCTAAATTTCAACAAAGCAGCCAACAAGAGTGCAAATCAAGTGCACTTTTGTATTATGAAATAAAGATTTTGTATGAATGACTTCGTTAGCATGGCTAGTTGGGCATCTCAGCAGGAGATTAAATAATGCAGTAATGATCATTAGAGAGACTGTAATAAGAGTTTCTTGAACGTAATGTCCCAATCCATTCGTAGAAATTAGAATGCAGTTGAGTTTGCAGTACATCAAGCCCAAAGTATATCGTATGTCGATAAAGTCCATTGGACAGATTTCGTTTCCCTTTTAACGGGCCAGGAATCCATTTTTATAATAATGGTTTTTTTTTTTTAAATAAGTTAAAAAAAAAAAACATTATTATAAAAATGGATGTTTCATTTCAACTTTGGAAAATATAAATCACGTTTTTTAGGTTTATATAATAGGCCAGAAGACTTATTCCCATCTAAGGTTTAGTACATCTTCAAACTCCTATTTATTAAGTTTTAAAAATTAAAATATTTATCAATTTGTTAAATTTTATTATAATTATCAAGAATAAAATTGTTATTTAGAGATTTTATTTAACTTCATATTTTAGGGTGACCTTTAAATTTTAAAATTTTTTCTTGTCCCTTAATCTTATATTTTTTAGATTTAAAAACTGACTTTTTTCCTCTAAGTCTAGAGTTGCAAACTTTTATCTTTTTCTCATTTGCAGTTGTCCCCCAGCTTTTTGAAAAATTTCCATTTCACCCATCTTCAGTTTAGTTTCTAGATCTTTATCTCTAGTGATTTCTCTCCCAACTAATGCACTCTCGACACAATGTTCCCCCTTCCAATCATCATGTCTCTCTTCCTCTCTTGGCTTTTGTCGCGTGTATCTTCCAATTGTTGGGAGGAAAGGTTTAGAGTTTTAGTCTGTTGCGTTCTCGTCGTTGGCCCTAGCCTTTCTCCTTAGTGGCTCGCGTTGGTGTGAATTCGACAAAAATCGAGTGAGATCTCTCACTTGATTTCGGTTAGATTTTGCACCTAACAAGAGAGAAATGGAAAAAAAGATAAAAGAAGGATGTCACGGTGGCTTGGTCTTGACAGAGGAGGATGTCAGAGATGGAGGGAGAAGGACACTAACAATGACCTGAAAACTGAAGTTGAAAATGAGGTGAAATTGAAAATTTTCGAAAGTTTAGAGGATAGTTGCAAATGAAAAAAAATATAAGAGATTGTAACCCTAAACTTTGGGGGAGGGGGAGGTGTCAATTTTTAAACCTAGAAAAAGACATTGTCAATTTTTAAAATTAAAGTAGAAAAATGAAATAAATTTTTTTCTTTAAATAAAATATCTAAATAACTATTTTACCTATGATAATTTTAATAAAATTTAACAGACAATAAATATTTGAATTTTTAGCACTTAATGAGTAAAAGTTTTAGCACTCTTTATTTTTAATATAAAATTCTAGTAAAAGTTACCTATAAATAGATGCTCACAATTTGTTTTTGCATTATCCTGGGCCTAAAACAACAGAATTTCAATAGCAAATCTTTTATTAAGCACAAGCTGCACAACGACACAGCCAGCCAACTGAACTCACTTCTACAAATGTTGAGAGCAATCTCTCTTACACGAGCCCACTTGAGATCTCCCACACTAACTCTCAAACCCTCTCTATTCACACTTGTTGTCAATTCTCCATATTCCTCATCTCTGTCAGACCATCCAAGTAATGTCGACGTAGACAAGGGCCGGTTAGTCGACGTCGCTACACTCTTGAACAGAGACCCAGATGACCCTCCCAGACTCTTCTTGGTCCAGCCTCGCCTCAGGCCTCCCACTTTCTTGCAAGCTAAGCTCAACGAAGCCCTTTGTCTCGCTAACTCTCTCGAAGAACAGCGTGATGGCTACTTTAATACTGATTTTTTTGATAAAGCTTTGCCGCCGCATGTCGTTGTTCAAAACCCAGCTCTTAAATCGGCCAAACCTCGTGCAGGTATGTTGATTTTGACTTAGAATTTTCTACATATAATTCGATTTTAATTTATTGATCTTGATTGTTAGAATTTTTTTGTTTGAGTTGTTCTGTTTTTCCTCAGTATAACTCTGTTTTGAGTTGCCCAAGGCTACCCGGTCTTCTTTTCCTTTTTAATTTTAATTTTGAGTGGCTTCTTAGTTAATCCATTTGAGAATTCTACTGAGGTGGTTCGACAGGCTGAGGGGCTATTGATCGATGGGCTATTTATTACATTTTTTTTAATGTTAATGGACAAGATAAATCTCTTTTGTGTGCAGACACATACTTTGGACCGGGGACGGTGGAAAATGTCAAATGCCACCTAAATGCTGCCGAAGCTAAGGCAGGGAGCTTTGTAATTTATTGTGTTTTTCTATGGCTTGGTTTTGAAGTATTTGTAGCAGGTTAACTGGAATTTTAACCATAATTATATGATTTAATAGGAAGAAGTAGATGCCGTTTTTGTGAATGCCATTTTGTCCGGAGTTCAGCAAAGGAATTTGGAGGCAAGTAGTGCCTACTCAATATGTCTTCTTTCTTTTTAAAGTTAACTCAAACTTTGTGTACAATGCATTTTGGCACTGTTTTCCTTATATTTTTAATTTTGAGTGACAGAAAATTTGGGAAAAACCAGTTTTAGATCGTGTGGGCCTTATAATAGAGATATTTAATGCTCATGCCCATACAAAGGAGGCAAAGCTGCAGGTACTATTGATGGCGTTAGTTAGAAGTTTTGCTTGACAACATTTTGCTTTGGTCTTCTAAGAAACCGCTTTGTTGGAATTTTCACAGGCTGAATTAGCAGCACTTATGTACAAGAAGAGTAGGCTTGTTCGTACACGTAGCTCTGATGGGCGCAGTACTTTTGGAGTGACTGGGGAAGCTGAAGTTGTCAGTGCTCGAGGGTGGGTTCATAACCCCAATTCTAGTAGGACAAATCAGGCTGTTAACTTTTGTGGATTATATGCTTAGGAATAGTGTTGATGTAAAAGTATCCATTTTATAACTAAGTGCAAGTACAGAAACACTTTCACTCCTGCTTTTTACAACTGTTTTTGTGTGATGTAATTTGAACTAGGTACCTGTGTAAATATTGAAGACTGTTTATTACAATTTCTTCCATGAAGAGTTTTGCTGAAATCATATTTTTTTTGATAGAATGATTTAAGAGACAGTTCTTGTTCAATGTAGCTACTGATTTGTGATGATCTTGGTTCAGTCAGAAGAATCCCGTTTAAATCTGATTTTCATTGGGTTTGCACATCATGAAGTAATGTATATTTTGATTAGTATTCAAATACTTCCTTTTTTTGGTCTGTCATCAAACTAATTTTCAGTCTTTGACTCTTTTTTCTGACTAAATTGGTGAGTGAACTTTAGCCTCCCATGATGGCCTTAACCGACCATAAATAAGTTATGTGCCACTCTTGGTTTGTAGTTGAATATAATCTAAATATTTTTTAAAAGAAATTTTTTGTTTAATCTCTGATTTGTAAGATGAGTATGAGAATTGGAATCTATACTTTTGTATTGGATTACTTTTGATTATGGCCATAATAGCTTCATGCCTTAATTATCGAATATCTTTTGTTATTTTTTCCTAGTTAATTTTGAGAAATTAGCATGGGTTGTGACCAATTTTATCCTGTTTCTAGGGCTTCTTTGTTCTCTCTCCTCTCTTATGCATCCTAGTTGTGTGTCCTTGCATATCTGTGTGTATAAGATTATCAATTCATAGTGCGATTCATAATGTACATGATAATCTCTTTGCAGGAGAGGAAGTGGAGGACGTGGCTTTATTAGTGGTGCTGGAGAAACTGAACTTCAACTTCAACGGCGGAGGTTTGCTCCTTGTCTCTAATTTCTTTAATTTTTATATTTTTAGTTGTTTGTTTCTTTGAGTGAGATGTAATTGCTTTGCTGGTTAACTATGTAGTCTTGTGGAAGCTAAAACCGATTAATATGTAATTTTGGTGTTTTACTTGTTCTTCTTTTTAACCTACATATAACTGGGACTTGTGTGATTACTTTAGCATAGGTGAACCGTCTATCTAATCAAATACAAGTATTAGATCTTATAAGAATTCAGCTTGAAATTTTTAATATTAAACACATTTTATTAATGTTCATGATTGATGTCTGTTCTATTCTGTAAGATAAGATTGTTTGAGATTGATAAGGTTTTGCTTCTTTATGGTCACAATGTACTGAAAATTTTCTTCTTTTTCGCACTTCAAAAATTGTATTTGTCATGGCCTTAGAGTGTATTATAAAATTTTCCCCTTTAATTTCTGCTTCTCAAGTTCAATATTAAAAATCATCTCCTAAGAAGTTGCTATCAAAGTGCCATAATTCCCAAGGTTGTAGGAAAAAATAAATAACTTTTTGTACTCTCACTACTATTGTCAATGGTAATTCATTGCATTCTGCTGTAATACGACATTATTGATTTCTCGTTCTCTTCCTTTCTCACCCCTCACACCATTTTGTTATCTTTACTATTTTATTACTGCTATTGATGCAAACCAATGGAGGGCTGCAAATTGTCACAGGAGAAAGGGAATTAATGGTTCAAAGGCTAACATAGTCAAATAGTCATTTGGCAAAATTCTGAGTTTGAACTTGCTAAGTAAAATGGAATCTCTAGTGTAGAGTCTGTAATGCTGAAGTTTTGTATCATTGCCATTATGTATGGCTGTGACTGGTGGGTGCTATTCTTCTTTGGATGTACGCTGCTCAAGCCTAGTTGTTTTCTTCTCCATTCTTCTATCCTTTTTTTGTTTATACTCTTTAAGCTTTAACTGCTCTTTAAGTTGCTCACACCGGATTTACTTCTCAGTTATTTTTTGTTATATTAATTGTTTCAATGGATCCTAGCCAATAAACTGAACAGGAAAATCAGTTACCTGAACATCGGTTTTCTCAAAATTTTTCTGTGGAGTAAGATTTTGCATTAACAATATTGCTTTGTATTTTTATATTTTCCAAATTGTCCCTTATATTATTGTACAAATAAATTGATTCATTTGCTAAAATTTTGGTTTCATTATTTTTATGTGGCTGTGTAAAATGTGACATTTTGGTAGATGAATATCTCTGTCATCCACCTCTCCTGACACCACACCTTTCAGCCCCTAAAAGGAGGAATTAATTGGTGTATAATCATTATAATTTCAGAATCTTAGAGCGGAGAAGTCAATTGTTGACTCAAATTGAAGAGGTTCGTCGTACTCGAGCTTTGCAACGAGCTGCTCGGAGGAGACATGGGGGAATGTATGGTCAAGTTTTAGCCACTGTTGCTGTTGTTGGGTACACAAATGCTGTAGGTCATCAAATTTGATGATAGATTTTTTTTGTCATGTCTTTACAAATAAGGTGAGCATGCTTTTTGATAACTTTTATTTTTTTCTATGGACAGGGAAAATCTACGCTAGTTAGTTCACTCTCTGACAGTGATCTGTATAGAGATGCAAGGTATTTCTATGCCCTAAGAATTTGGAATTTTTAATCTTTATTCCTTACCATCGTTATGTTTTGATGTTCAACTTAAAATTTCTGTTACCTGTTTTACCTTAATGGTGTTGTGAACTTCCAATTTGTGCAGATTGTTTGCAACATTGGATCCTAGATTAAAGAGTGTTTACCTTCCTTCAGGGTAACATGATCAGTGATGCACCTAATTGTCTTTTTGACAAATATAAAAGAGTAGTGTTATGTGCACAACAATGACATATTATTATGTGATTGAATAGTTGAAAATTAAAGATTAAATAACATCTAATCACATAGTGATATATCGTTATTTGTGCATAAAGTTGTGCACATTGTATTATTAAATATAAAATCTTTAGCTTTTCTGACTTTAATATGCAAATGATATCAGGAGGAAAGTTCTCCTTAGTGATACAGTGGGGTTTATATCTGATTTGCCTGTACAGGTAACTCAAAAGCATGTGTGATATTGCTTCTTTTATTTGTTAAGATTGGGCATTGTTCTTCGTTACCACCTAACTATTCAATTTTTTGTAGTTGGTGGATGCATTTCATGCAACCTTGGAAGAAGTGGTAGAAGCTGACCTCCTTGTGGTATAAATGCTATAGTGCCTTCTGTGTCTTTGACTGGATTTAGCTTATGATCTGTATGCTAAAATCTTCTATTTATAACATTTCCTTGCATTTTCCCCTTCATATATATTTTCTATAACCAATATAATGGTCACAGCCTGTATTTGTTGCTTCTTGCTCTTTGAGAAGTAAAAAGGTTTGAAATGTGGTGACTGTGCTTTATCTTTCTACCTACTGCCTGGATAAGCACCTTTTAGACAAGTTGGTGTAGCATTGGGTGTTTTGAATGTATTTGCAAATGCCTAAATCATCCAGACATGCAATTGTCATGTTTGTACATAGACTCTTTTAATTGGCAGCTGGTTATGATTCTGTCGGGGAAGAGATTCATGTATAATTGACTTGTCTTTCTAAAGGAAACTACCTCATGGGGCATTTGTTTTGTGTTTGCCGTTAGGATGTAGGTATTCATTGAATTGATTGAGACTTAAGAAATTCTCAATCAACATCATCAGGCGGAAATTCGATTATATAATATTATGAAATTTACTTAAAAAATGACCTATATGCATTTTATTCTAACTAATTAGACATTTTTTGAAATATGATACACTTGCCCTCTATGAGTATCAGAAATTTAGGAGTAAGTCCATTGCCAGTATAGATGCCTGACTCTGCTTTTCTCTCCATGCAGCATGTATTAGACTGCACTGCCCCTAATCTTAATGAGCATCGGGCAGCAGTGTTGCAAGTTCTTCAGCAAGTAGGAGTTTCGGAGGAGAAGCAGAAGAATATGATTGAAGTCTGGAATAAGGTACTACAACACATTTTTCACTCACCCATTAAAATTTATGAAAGAGAAAAGCGAATATATTAAAGTAACTATTGGATTGTAACATCTTCAATTTTGCACTTTCTCAGATTGATTATTATGATGAAGAAACGAGTGACAATGAATATGAAAATGACGGTGAGGTGCATAGCTTGTCAGGAGAAGAGGATGAAGATTTAGCTTCTGAGCCAGTGGATGGAGAAGCCGTGGATAGTTGTGGTGCTGATGATGCTGAAAAAAGTGATGAGATTGTTTCTGAGTCATCACTCAGGGACAACCGAGGTGATTACTCTGATGGATGGTTGCTGTCAGAAGATGAGCAACAGAATGTGGATGAATACTGGAAGAGTCCAGATGACCAACCGAGTGAGCCAGCTAAAATTGACTTGGGGATGAACAAGGATCCCCAATCTCAAGATCAACATGAACCAGATGTCAAAATATCTGCCATAACCGGAGTTGGGTTGCAAGAATTGCTACAAATTATAGATGAAAGGTTGAAGATCCTCGACAACAAGCAGAAGGTCAAAAATGTTGTGGAGAAGGATATCTTTAATCGAAAATGGAGACCCCCTCGTAGTGAGGACGGTAGCATAGCAGTTGAACAGTAGCATGCATTACAGGATATACTTGTCATTTATTTGTCGCAACTGATAGTTGAAGGACCCGTTATGGAACAAAAACTCAAAAAGAAATGTCTAAGAACATCTGAATATTGGTTGCAGGAAGCTGACTGTTGTGGTGGGTGAAATTGCATGCTTGAAGAGAGCCGGATACAAGAGCACAAATAGGACACTTTTTGAAATAAGCCTACTTAGTTGTTCATTATGACTTAGACTACTCTCCTGTAGGTTAATTTATATTGCAATTGGTTATGTTATTTTATATCATTCACAGATGGTGTATCAATAGTCAAGTGGGATAAAAGAAAGGCTAGCAAATTAGTTGACAAAAGTGGAATTTAATAAAATTTCTGCAAAAAAATCAAAATGTGAAAAATATTTTTTAGGGGGCGTTCGGTTTGGGTAATGTTTGATTACTAAAATAGAAAGATTACCTTGAAGATAGATTACTTAGAAGATTACTGAGTATAAATGATTACTATGTTTGATAAAATTTGATAGGTATAAATAATTATTGTGTTTGGTTAAAGGTAATAAAAGATTACTAGTAAATTATTTTACTTAAATGCCTTTGAATATAATTATTTTTAAATATTTTTTATATTATTTGTCATATTAATTAAAAATAAATTTATTTTTATCTCAAAAAACTAATAAATAATAATTTTTCTATAATAAACTCAAGATTACCCTAGTAATCTTTAAATATCTAAGGTGAATGTGGTAATCAGATTATCACCTATATTACCTGTCACGTCAGCATTGGTAATAGAAGATTATTGTATATTTTATTACTGACAAATCAAACAAAGGAATAAAAGATAGATTACCAAGGTAATATTAAAAACCGTCAACTAAACGCACCCTTACTGTAATTGGGAAGGCAGGCCCGAAATATCCTATCAAAAGGAAAATATAGTTGTAGAGTTTGTATTGTCATTGGTAGAATTACAGTGACCACAATAAAATAAGGCCCAAAGATATTCCCTAAGTTTTAATTTATTTTTAAACTCTCACCCATTATTGAAAATCCAA
This sequence comes from Mangifera indica, assembly GCF_011075055.1. NCBI lineage: Eukaryota > Viridiplantae > Streptophyta > Magnoliopsida > Sapindales > Anacardiaceae > Mangifera > Mangifera indica. The sequence continues at coordinate 20,043,384 of NC_058137.1, read as the reverse complement.
AAACTTATTCATCATTTAATTTTTGTTAAAATTCTTTGTTAGATATAAGATAAAAATAAATAAAATTTAATTCATTTTCTTATTTTAATTTTAAAAACTTATAATTTTTTTCAACTTAAATTTTCAAAAGTTACATTTTCTCTTTTAGGGTTTGCATTCATTCTCCTTTCTTCTTTGATGACGGTGGCCGAGACTATCTTCATCACATCCTTCTCCTTTTGTTGCTGTCGATGGAGGTTGATGACAGATGAAGAAGCCTTGATACTTCAATTTGATGAATTGAAGACAAGGATGATTTGTCTTCATCATCATCAAATCAACTCTAGACGAAGAGAATCAGCTTCATTTTTTGTCAATTCAGCTTCGGACAAAAACAAATCGCGTGATGGAACATTATTCAATGGAAAATGTTGACTAATTTGGAGAAGTTGGTTGGGGGGGCTGCTTCATTTGTCATCAACCTTTGTTGGTGGCTGCAATAGCAGAGGGAGAAGGTGGGATGAAGACAGTCTCAGTTAGGGTCTAGCAGTTGGAGAAGGAAGGGAAAAAAATGCAAATCGTATGAGAGAAATGTAACTTTTCAAAATTTAAATTAGAAGAAATTGTGAGTTTTTAAAACTAAGGTGAAAAAATGAGATTAAATTTTATTTAATTTAATATTATTGATAAAATAACTTTGTTTACTCATATAACTAATAAAGAATTTTTACAGAAATTGGATAACGAGTGGACATTTGAGATTTCAAAATTTAATAAGTGAGAGTTTAAGAGTGGACTAAACCTCGGCTAAGAATAAGTCTTTGGGCCATAAAATAATATGAAGGAATTATTTTATAGATGGAGATCCATGTAGTTTTTGGGAGAATTAGCGACAGATATCTAATAATTTTCTTGTAAGAGTAAATAACATTTTCTTCCACAAGTTGGTATTAAAACACTTTTTCATCTCTAGTTAACATGGATAACATTTTTTCACTTAAAATCAAATTTTATTTAAAAAATTAATGACATAAAAATAAAATAATAATTTTATCATCTAATAATTAAAATTTTTTTTTTTCTATCAAATTCAAATGTTTTAAATATAATAATTTAATTTTTAAAAAGACTTTAAAACTCATAAATTAATCGTCAAAATATTTTTAAAAACTTTATATAGTTTGAAATTAATGCACGGCTCCAATAATTTCAATGTGACATTCAGGCTTCTAATTTATTTCATTATATTTAAATTATTAGGAAATATGACTATTAGACTAATATTTCAATAATTTCCGGAAGTCATTCAAACTTTTTTTGAATTTTGAATAATTCTTAAAAAATTCAACAAGAAACCTCTAATATTTTTTTAATTACATTTTATCCTTTCATATAGTGATTTTATAATAAATACACTTTTATTTAAAGGGAGAGAGGAAAAAAGACAGAAATGAAAAAAAAGAAAAAAAAGAGATTTTTTTTAAATAATTTGGATATTTAAAATGTTATTTTTTAATTTTTGTTAATTTATGATTTATAATAATTTTGAGAAATAATATAATAAAAATAAAATAATAATTTTGCTTTGTAATATTATTGAGTTTAATTTTGGATTGTTTATATATAATTTTGAATTAAAAAAATATTATGTTGATTAAAGGTGAAGAAGTGGATTAACACGGAGCTTTGGGTGAGGAATATATATATATATATGTTTTTTTTTAGGCCAAAAGACTTGTTTTCACTCAAGGTTAGGTGTAGAGGTAACGGTGTGGTGGACTAGTCTAAGGTTCACACATTAGTAGATTTTACAGGCCAGACAGACCTATGAAAAGTATAAGGTCTACGACCCAACCCTATATACATAAGCCTGGGCAGGCCAAATTGGAATCTACAGTAATGAGTTAGGCTTAACAATAACGGGTTGACTCCTTAATTTTAATGGAATCTACAGTTGATGCACGGTTTGATCCCAGTTTGGTCACGAGCCTTCAATTTTCACCAATATTTTTTTGATCCAGAAGACTGAACTGTTGATGCACGATTTGATCCCAGTTTGGTCATGGGCTATCAATTTTTACCAATATTTTTCTTATCCAGATTTATCTGTAAATTTCATATTTTGTCTATTTGTAATGCATTTCAGCATTCTTTGGACATATTAATAAATTAAACTTAGATTTTTATCATCATCAAAATATTAAGATTTAACAATCTCCTATTTTTTGATTGATGACAAAAATCTAGTTTAAAAATATAATATACAATAAAATAATTTAAATATAAATCACAATAATAATAAATCACAGTAATATAAATCACAGTTACTCCCCCTTACTCCCTCTCACTTTAAGCCATAAAAATATTTCTTTTACTAATTTCTCTCCCTTTTTGTTAAAAATAGAAAAAGTGGATATCAGAATTAGTAGCAAGCAACAAACTCATATAACAATCAAGTAGAAATATGAGCAGGCAATACCAAACGGATAAATTTCTTGCAAATTCAGTAAGTTATTGGCTCAATCTTTCCCCCTTTCTTTTATAAAAAAAAAACTTGATAAAATTTCCTTGATTTTTCGAGTAGCTCAAAATGACTAATAAAAGAAACACACTTCCAATATCAATCGACATTAATCAACCAACCGCACAATATCAGCATCAATAATAAAGCTAATCCATACCATTCATAATATCATCACCAGGAATCATATCAGAAAAGCGTAAACAACAACATGCAATAGCAATATCAATATCAATATCAATATATAAGAAATGAATGTCATCATCAAAACATAGCAAAAATAAGAAACTAAGATTATGAATTGCAAAAAATATGAAATGCATGATCACGTGTGACAGTAAAATCATGTCCATGCAATCTGAATTTCATAGAGTAGTCTACAATGTGATGTTCAACATCCATACATACTTTCAGAGAACTGTAAAACTCGTAAACCAGATTTTTATATATTAAGTCTCATGAAAAATAGATTTCTCCATTTCATCTGATTTACAATCTCCATAAATGGACCAGCAATACCAATTTCCTCAAAAATAGGCAAGAATACACACCTTCCCACAAAAATTTTTCTATTTCTAATTTCACTCAAGCAAGCCTTTTGTTCATCACTTCCAACAAGAATATTATAGTATGATTAAGGATTACTTTTAGTTCTTGGAGCCATGAAGATGAATCACAATAATAAGGACTTAAAATTTTTCTGTAGACACAAACTTATGAGAATCAAGATGAATCCGAGAGTAAACCGTGAGAACTTATCAACAAGAATTTTCTGTGAAGAAATGCAATGTGATGTGAGTATGCTATGAGTGTTGTCCTAGTGAGATAATTTTAAAAAAAAAATGAAGCAGAATGTTGCAAATCGGAGCTAAAGGAAGCACACTGTAGCAAAATGAAGAAAGGAAAGAAAATAAAGAAAGTGTATGTCGGTAAAGCAAATAAGCAGAAAGAAGTAGGGAAAGTAATAAAGCATGTGTTGACCAGGCAAATGAATAAAACAAAGTAGATGAGAATAATAAAACATGTGACGGTAAGGAAAAAATGAATTAGGTATAAGTAATAAAACATTGACACTACAAGACAAAAAAAATAGATATATAAAATATATAAAATATATATATATATATATATATATATATATATATATATATATATATATATATTTATTTATCAAAATATTGCAAAATATTGCAAAATATATGAAATTTGAATATTTTGATCGAATCAAAGACTTTTAATGTAATTCGAGGTTCGATCAACTTTGAACACATGCTCGAATTGATTCGATTTGAATTTGTATTATGCATTTATGCTATATGAATGGAAAAAACATTTTCAAATGATCACAAATCATCCACATTCATCTTAACAAGCACAAACATCACATAGTTAATATCATAGTCAAACAAGATATCATAATCACAAAGTTATATGAATAAGGGCATTAAACACTTACTTGATTGCATTAATCATACTAAGCTCTCTTTGAATAAAACAAAAACGATCCTTATCAAGAGGCTTAGTAAAAATATCAGCAAGTTGATTGTTAGTATCAATAAATTCAATTCGAATATCACTCTTACTAACATGATCACGCAAAAAATGATGTCTAATATCTATGTGTTTTGTCCTAGAATGTAAGATAAGATTTTTAGAAAGCTGAATAACACTTGTATTGTCACAAAATATTGGAATGTTTTTCATTTTAAAACCAAAATGCATTAGTTGTTGTTTCCTCCATAAAAGTTTTGCACAACAACTAGCCGCGAAAACGTATTCGACTTCCGTAGTGGATGTTGCCACTGAATTTTGTTTCTTTGAAAACCAAGAGACAAGCATATTACCTAAAAAATAACAAGTGCCACATGTGCTTTTTCCTATCTATTCGACATCCTCCGAAATCGACATTCGAAAATGCTCGTAATTCGAATGAAGATCCCTTAGAGTACCATAAACCAACAATTTGGGTTCCCTTAAGGTATCTCATGATTCGTTTCACGGTGTTTAGATGTGATTCTTCAGGATTCGCCTGAAAATGTGCACATATGCATACACTAAACATGATATCAGGTCTAGATGCGATTAAATATAATAATGCACATATCATGCTTATATATGTTTTGGTTTCAATACTTTTACCTCTTTCATCCATATCTAATTTTAAAGAAGTGCTCATGGGAGTGGGTTGCTCTTTGGCATCTTGATTGTTAAACCTTTTAAGAAGGTCCTAAGAAGTAAGAAGTAATTAAGCTCTCCCTTCCTTTGTTTGTTTGATTTGAAGTCCTAAGAAGTAATTAAACTCTCCCATCATGCTCATTTCAAACTCACTCTACATCATCTTAGAGAATTCTCTATAAAGAGACTAATTAGTAGCACTGAAGATGATATCATTAACATAAATTTGAACAATCAAAATGTTTTGCAAATGCCCTTTTGTAAATAAGGTGGTATCCATTTTTCCTTTTGAAAAACCATTTTCAATTAAGAAAAAACTTAATCTTTCATACCAAGCTCTTGGAGCTTGCTTTAAACGATATAAAGCCTTTTTTAATCTAAATACAAGATTTGGAAATTCATGATTTTCGAAACTAGGAAGTTGTTCAACATAAACCTCTTTTTGAATAAAACCATTTAAAAAAGCACTTTTAACATCCATTTGAAATAATTTGAAATCAAAATGACATGCATGTGCAAGCAACATCCTAATTGCTTCTAGTCTAGCTATGGGTGCATAAGTTTTATCAAAATCAATACCTTCCTCTTGAGAGTACCCTTGAGCGACTAGTCTTGCCTTGTTTCGAATAACAATGTCGGACTCATCTACCTTATTTCAGTATACCCATTTTATGTCGATGGTAGGATGATTCGTTGGCCTTGGAACTAGTTCCCAAACATTGCTTATCTCAAATTGGTCCAACTTTTCTTGCATTGCAAGCACCCAACTTTCATCTTTAAGAGCTTCCTCTACTTTCTTGGGCTCCATTTGTGACAAGAATGCCACAAATTGGCACGTGTTTCTCAATGAAGCTCAAGTTTTTACTCCTTGGGTAGGATCTCCAATAATTATTTCTTCTTTCACTTCACCATTCACCTTGGATATATGATCTCTCTTTATGGTTCTTGAGGTTGCATGAGTTCATCCTTTTGGTCTTCAACCTCAACTTGATGATCTTCTTTCTCTTCTTTTGGTTGAGATAAGTCTTTGATTTATAGATCTTCCATAAGTTGAATGACTTCATCTTCATCTCTATTCTCTACACACTTAGGAGATTCATCAAATACCACATGGATAGATTCTTCAACTAAGATGGTTCTCTTGTTGAAAACTTTATATGCTTTGGATGAGGAAGAGTAACCTAGGAAAATTGCTTCATTCGACTTTGCATCAAATTTTCCTAAGTTATTCTTACCATTATTTAATACAAAACATTTGCACCTAAGGGGATGAAAATATGCAATATTGGGCTTTCTTCCTTTGAATAACTCATAAGGAGTTTTCTTGAGAATTGACCTAATCATGACCCTATTTATAATGTAACATGAAGTATTAATGGCTTCACCCTAAAAATACTTAGGCAAATCATTTTCACATAACATGGTCCTAGCCATTTTTACAAGTGTCATATTTCTTCTCTCAACAACTCTATTTTGTTGAGGGGTCCTAGATGCCAAAAAGTTGTGTTCAATGCCATATTCATTACAAAACATTTCAAAATCTGAATTCTCAAACTCTTTTCCATGATCATTTCTAATGCATGCAATTGCATAACCTACTTGATTTTGCAATTTCCTAACAAATGGTACAAATGCATGGAATGCATCACTTTTATTTGCAAGAAGCAAGACCTAAGTAAATCTTAAAAAATCGTCAACAATTACAAAACAATAATGCTTTCCACCTAGGCTTGTAGTTCGAAATGGTCAACATAAATCCATATGTAAAAGTTGAAGAGGTCTTGAAGTTGAAACACAATCTTTAGACTTAAAACAAATTCTTGTTTGTTTTCCTTTCATGCAAGCATCACACACATGGTCCTTTTTGAAAACTAATTTTGGCAAACCTTTTACTAAGTTTCTTTTCGAAAGCTTTTGAAGAACGTCAATGCTTGCATGTCCTAACCTTCTATGTCATAACCACATGTCCTCCTCTTTTGTTGACATGAGATATAGGTCTCTAGATGCAATGTCATGCAAGTCTATAATATATATATTTGAATGCTTATGCCCAATGAATGCAATTGCGTTTGTGCTAGCATCAACAATTTCATAACATAAAGAGTAAAAATTAATCTTGTAGCCCTTGTCACACAATTGACTTAAGCTAAGTAAATTATGCCTAAGACCTTTAACAAGTAGAATATCATTTATTGAAAAAGAAAAGTGATCTATAATGCCGATGCCAATAACTTTTCCTTTAAAGTTATCTCCGAAGTTGACATTACCTCTATCTTTAGCCTTTAAAGAAGAGAATAAACTTCTATCTCCCATCATATGTCTTGAGCATCCACTATCTAAATACCACTTACTAAAGGACCTAAAAGAAGATTGTAAGCAAGCATACAAGATAAATTTATCTATTTACTTTTTAGTACCCAAATAGTTTTAGGTCTAACAACGTTAGTTTTAAGTGTCATTTTATGAACCCAAACCTTCTTTACTTTAAAAGGTTTATCATTCCTAATTGGACAATGTCTAATAGTATGCCCAATAAATGAACAAAATTTGCATTTCATATGTAATGCATGAGGTTTTTTTAAAAGCCTACATGTGTTTGAAAAAGGTTACTTCCATTATACCTTAATCCTTCCTTATTAAGACTATTTCTTTAAGATGCAAGCATCTCATCCAACCTCTTAGTACCTATTTAAAAATTTTCAAATAATTCATTCGAACTAGATGCCTTTTTCTTTAATTCTTCATGTTCCTTTTTCATGCATGTTAATTCTTTTTGGCATGAATCCTTTTCATTTCGAACAATATCATGTTTCTTAGTCAACTTATCATGATAATGTAGAAGTATATTATGTTCCTTTTTAATGCAAATTAATTGTTTCTTTAATGATTTATACTTTGCTTCTATGTTTTCATACTAATCTATCAAGTTTTCAAATGCATCTTGTAATTCATGCAAAGAGTATGAGTTTGAATCATTTACCTCATCTTCTGAATCACTTTTGGCCATGAAACATATGTTGGCCTTTTCTTCTTTTGACTTACTTTCTTCACTTGAGTTGTCGCTTCCACTCCAAGTGGCGTCAAACACTTTCTTCTTGAATCTTTTCTCCTTTTTGTCCTTCTTCTTCTTTTTCAGAGGACCATCTTGGCGAATATGGCCTAGTTTCTTGCATTCATAACATATTATCTCATTGTTGCTCTTTTCGCCCTCTTCCTTTGTTCCTTTTTGTCTAGCAAACCCTTTTCCTTTATTCCTCTTTGATCTTGATAGAAATTTGCTAAACTTTCTAGCTAAGAGACTCACATCATCCTCATCCATGGAAGAATTCTCTTCCTCTTCCTTTTCATCTACAACATTTAATGCAATATCTCTTTTAGTTTTAACTTATTCTTCCTTTAGTTTTCTCTTCATTTCATAGGTAAGAAGACTTCCTATGAGTTCATCCATTCCCATCTTGCTAAGATCTTTGGACTCCTTAATAGCCATTACCTTCATGGTCTACAAATCCGGTAATGATCTCAAAATTTTCTTTACCAATTCGATTGTCTCAAACCTCTTTCCGAGCCCTTTAAGATCGTTCATTAAGTTAGATAATTGTTTATACATGTCGATTATATTTTCTCCAGACTTCATTTTAAATAATTCATATTCTCGAAAGAGAAGTTCGATCTTTGACTTTTTAACTTGACTTGTTCCTTCATGTGTGGTTTGGAGTATAGTCCAAAATTCTTCAGTAGACTCACAAGCCGATACTCTATTAAATTTTGTACCATCAAGAGCACAAAATAAGATGCTAATGACTTTAGCATTTAAGCTCATCATCTTTTTATCCTCATCATTAAAATCCATTTTATTTTCAGGTTCATTAGTTTTAAGGTCTATTGGCACTAAATCACTATGTTCAATAATTTTCCATAATTTAAAGTCAATAGACTTAACATGAAGCCTAATTCTAATTTTCCATCAGGTATAATTTATTCCACAAAATAAGGGAGGCCTAATGGTGCATTGCCCTTCAGTAAAAATAAGAGTAGGTGTATTAGCCATTAAGAAATTGGATAGTATCTTTAAAAATCGTTAGATTTTAATAAAACTAGAGTCCAAGCTCTGATACTAATTGTTAGACACTCTTGTAATGGCTAATATGAACCTAGAGAGGGGGTGAATAGGTTCTTAAAAATAAATTAAATGATATACTATAACAAATTCTAGAGCAAACTTTACAAACCACACAACCGAAATACCAACAATAAATTCAACAGTAAACAATAAATTCAATAGTAATAAACTTTAAAGCAGGAATAAACAATAATAACAATGGAGACAAATAACAAGCTGAGATAACTAATAACACAGTAACAATAAATGTCAATATTAACTACAACAATAAATAACAATAAATATCAATAATAACAACAATAATTAACAATAATATCAACAATAAATATCAATAATAACAGAAAATATTTAGGGAGATAAAGCTGAAGAAATGCTCATTTAGAGTGGTTTAGAACTTTCTCTTGCAAACCTCCTACGTCCACTTCTCCAAGCAAATCGTCTTGGAGTTTTACTATCACTTGAAGAATTTTCTACAGGTAGTATATTCGGGATTTCGCCCACTACACTAGTTGATATAAGATTGCGCCTACAATATTTGCTTACAAGATATGAATAAGTTTTAAGTGAATAAAACTCTCAAAGAATAAAAGTTTTAAGCTCACGGAGAGTTTCAAAAAAATAAAAGTAAAATATTTTTAGCTTTTCATTTTTTTTTTTTTTTGCTTCTTTTGATTTTGCTTCTCCTTTTTTTCTTATCACTCTGCTCTTCAATTTGAAAGCAAATTTATAGAGATATTTGGTTCCATTGGGTTGAGCTCCCATCGACAGTCTTCTGAAAAAATTCGACGAAGAAAAAGGACCTCGATCAGAGCTCAACGAATAACTTTCAGCACGGACGACAAAATCATGTCACGGGCGGCTTGCATTATTTTTGCGTTTAAAAAACAATCTAGAAGCTTGAACGGGTATATGTTGGGTTACACACGATTGAAGTACAAGTTTAATTTTAAGAATGGCACGACTGAAAAGCTTTTAAAAAAAAAACTACACAGGAACGACAAACTTTACACATGTTGCACTTATATTGGATTCAATGTTACGGTTGGGATAATTTTCAGAATGGTCCGACAACGCAATAAATATTTTGACACATGATAATGATGCATTGGACAAGTCTGACAACAATTCAGATAAAAATGTCATGGCTGGAATAATTTTCAGAATGGTTCGACTGGGATAATAAATATTTTGACACATGGTGGTGATGAATTGGACAAGTCTGTCAGCAATTCAGAGGAAAATGTCACGGTTGGGATGTTTTTCAAATGTCCCAGCTGGGATATTTAATGGAATTAGAAGAAAAAGCTTTCTTGAACACATGACAACAATCAATTTGTTGGAGATGACACTTGGCAAGAAAATGTGAGGTAAGAGGTCATGGGTGGGACAATTATCAAATGTCCCCTTGGGACATTTAATGCTTAAAGAAAAAAAATTCTAATTTAGTTGATTTGGATTAACTAAATTTATATTTAAAGAGCATGAATATTTATTTTGAGACATGATTAGAAGACATCATTTTATTTCCAGAAGGCTGAACGGTTGATGCACAGTTTGATCCCAGTTTGGTCACAGGCTATCAATTTTCACCAATATTTTTTTGATCCAGAAGGCTAAACGGTTGATGCATGGTTTGATCTCAATTTGGTCACGGACTATCAATTTTCACCAATATTTTTTTGATCTAGATTTATTTGTAAATTTCATATTTTGTCCATTTGTAATGCATTTCAGCATTCTTTAGATATATTAATAAAGTAAACTTAGATTTTTATCATCATCAAAATATTAAGATTCAACACTTGTGTCTAGGCCTAAGGCTTAACTCGTTATAGTAGCAGGTTGGACCCTTATGGGTCGGGTCATTTTCTCATGCTTCAAGTTAGGCCGAGGGTCGGCTTGACCCATTTGGCACCTTTAGTTTGGTGTAATCTCAAACTCACACCCTTCAACTTTCAAAATCCCAAATACTCGCCCATGAGTCAATTTCTGTTTAAAATCTCAACCAGGGTTAAGAGTAAAATCATTATTTAAAAAATTAAAATTTTATTATATTTTCCCCCCTTAGTTTGAAAATCTAGTAATTTCTCTCAACCAAAGTTTGAAAAGTAGTAATGTCCCCTGTAAGGTTTTGAAACCTTGCTAGAGACAGTAAAATTTGTTATCTTCGATCACATTGGGTCTCCTTCTCGGCTTATCTCTTATTGTCCATTAAAGCCCACCTATTGATGAAACTAATTTCCTCTTATGAAGATGAAATCATCTTTATCAGAGTGTCTTCCTTTTGAACAAAGATGATCGTCTAAGGTCTCAAATGAAGACTATATGGTCGTCTGAGACTCCAATAGTTGATTTCGTCTAGGATGAAGACAAAATTGTCTTCTTCTGAGATGAAGACACTTTGACAAAGACGATTAGTGCGGTTTGATCAGCAAAGAGAGATAAGCTGGGAGTGAGAGCCAATGCTATGGCAAACTTAAATTTTTTTAGTAAGTAACAGTGTAATCCCTAATTTTAACTAAGATTTTAAATAAAACTTGATTTATGAGTTAATGTTTAGATTTTTGAAAGTTGAAAAATGGAATTTGAGAATTTCAATGTACTTTGAGTAGAAACAAGTCTTTTCGGTTTTTTTTAATTTATTTTTTTAGGCAAAAGACTTATTCCCACTCAAGGTATAGTGAAATCTCAAGCTTTCACCCTCAAACTTTCAAAAATCCAAACACTCACCTATAATCAAATTTCTGTTAGAAATCTCAGTTATGATTGAGGGTAAAACTATTATTTACTAAAAAAATTAAAGTTCCATCACATTTTCTTCTCCCATATTTAAAAACTTACATTTTCCCCCTAACCCAAAGTTTGAAAAGTGACAAAAACACTCTAGGGTTTGTTCCTCTTCCTTCGACGCCGATTTCTCCTTCCTAAGTCATTGACTGTCCTCTCTTCCCCTTTATCTCTCCTCTGGTCTCTCTTCCTTGCCTCTCCAACCAAAGGTGAAGACGCGTCGTTTTCATCTCTCAGACGATTTTGTCTTCGTCTTTGACTGAAGATGGTTAGAGAGGCAAGAGAGAGATATTGAAGGAGAGATAAAAGGGGAAGGGAGGACGACCAACGGTCGAGAAAAGAGAAATCGATGTCGGAGAAAGAGGAACAAACCTTGAGGGGTTTTGTCATTTTCAAACATTGAGTTATAAGAAAAATGTAAGTTTTTAATATGAGAGAGAAAAATGTGATAAAACTTTAATTTTTTAATAAATGATAGTTTTATCTCTAACTCTAATTAAAATTTTTAATAAAAATTTAATTATAAATAAGTATTTAAATTTTCAAAAATTAAAATATAAAAATTTGAGATTTTACTGTAACTGAAGCTTTTTTTTTTTTTAAATAACCGCGTAAATTACTCTTAAAACGGTCTAATAGCTTCATGCATCAGAACCTCTCACACACGCAATAGCCATTGTTTATTGAAATTAAAAGAAGCTGCAACTCTCCCTGCCGACACACGTCACGCTTCATAACTACACAAGTCACAGTACTTTCCCTTATTTATTTATTTATCTGCCAATTACCATTACATCCATGAGCTAGCCCCACTGCACTTTCTCAGGCAGATCCAAGATCTAATTTCTTCCCACCATTACCACAGGCCGTTGCAATCATGTCAAGGAGACAAGTGAGTTCTACGCGCCGATTCGTTGACAGTGGGAGCTTCCCCTTCTCCGGTGCTTTACATTCGAAATCGCGTTCTTCTCCCGTCTTATCCGTTGCTCTTATTCTCCTGGTACTTGCTTTATTACCATTTCTCTATACGATTTATTGCATCATCGCTAGTTTTAACCTTTTTCTGCATTTCTCTTGCTTATCTTAATTTTACAGGGCGCCTTTCTTCTTGTCGTTTATGCTTTCAGTGGCTCCGGTATGTGTATTAAATATTAATGTTCTTGGATTGATTATGTTTTTTAGTTCAACAAGTTGATTATATTAGTCTATTTTGATACAATACAGGTGTTTTTGGGCGATCCAGGGAAACTGTTAGTAGGTTCGAAGGTAAATTATCTTTATCTTTTTACTGTTCTATTCTAAATGTACCTTTTCCCTCTAATGAACCGATGTACAATTTTTTTTCTTGAGGTTGTATAATATGTGCAATTTTCATATTTGGTAGACAGCATTTGGTGACTTATTTTTTAGATCTGAGTAAACTTGTTGCTATGATTGAAATAATAAATTAGCAAGAAATGATCGCAAGTTTAGTATAAATTCAGGCGTTCATTTTAAACATTTGTGTGTTATGATGCCTGTTTCAAGCGAAGATTTCAAGTGATACTACTTTTATGTTTTTCCCCGAATGTTGATAATTCCTTTGAATTCTTTTTGTGCATCTTTTCTATCAATTGCTAAAACTAAAACTAGATGCAATGATCATATAGGCAAAGTTAACCACTTCCTAGCACGTTAAAATAACAGCCATCCACTGGACAAAACATTTTATCTTACCAAAAATCCCAAATTTATTCAGTAAAATTCTAAGCTTATATGCAATATATCCATGTTGGTTACGAGACTTGAGTTACACTTGTCCTCATTGCAACAATAATTTTGAAAATGAAAGATTTGTCAATTCGATCAATTTAGGAGCTTGATTCATTATAAATTTTTTTGTGGAAAAACTTTGGTTTGCATATCACAACTGATGGACAAAGCTGAGTTTTAGTTATTGCTCTAAAGTAATTTTTGTTCATAAGAAATATCAGCAAGGCTTTTTGTTAAGTGTTCGTCCATATCGATTGTATTTCTTTCATTCTGTAGGTGACTTTTCTTGCACATCAGAAGTTCAGAGAGCTATACCTATTCTAAAGAAGGCATATGGTGATAGTATGCACAAAGTTTTGCATGTGGGCCCTGATACTTGTTCGGTAGTGTCTGCATTGTTGAAAGAAGAGGAAACTGAGGCATGGGGTGTGGAACCTTATGACATAGAAGATGCAGATGCAAGATGCAAAAGCCTTGTGCACAAAGGCATTGTGCGTGTGGCTGATGTCAAGTTCCCTCTGCCATACCGAGCAAAATCCTTTTCTCTTGTTATTGTGTCAGATTCTTTAGATTACTTATCTCCAAAATACATGAACAAGACACTTCCAGATTTGGCAAGGGTGGCCGCTGATGGCGTTGTTATATTCACAGGTAACATATGAATCACCTTATGAAATTTAATTCAAATAAACAGACAAACACATGCATGCATGTATGTAAATGTCATTGAACTTGCAATAAATGGCTGTTAAGAAGTTTGGCCTTTTTCTCTTGCACAGAAGAATGCACAAGATGCAAGTTTAGTGTGTAATTTAACTTTTGTAAATTAAGTCTAATATTGTTGTAGATAGGTTACAATTCTCCCTAGGAATCTATTAGGGACCTAATGACAGAATCCTACTTACAATTCTAAATTAGAGTGTTATCATGTAGACTATTTGAGTTATGCTTTCCCTAGGCCATAGAATGTGGTATTTTTGTCTCACTTATAATCTCTTAGCAGAATGCCTGCTTTGATTGTGCTTTCCTGAATGTTTAGCAGTTAGATTAATATAATGTGTTCAAATGCTACTTAATATTTTGCTTTTGATTCACTTGATTTTTCACTTCTTTTATTTGCATGTGTAGGGTACCCTGGCAAACAGAGAGCTAAAGTTGCAGAGTTATCCAAATTCGGACGCCCAGTAAGTGCTTATTTTTTTGGCTTTGCTATTTTTATAGAAAAAAATTTACTTGAAACATGTCTGTAGATATCGCCTTGTCCATAACCTCAGTTTAGGTTTTGTTTGATTAAACTTCGCTTTTTAATATATCTGAAACTGTATTCGTGAAGTGTGTCTACCACAAGACAGCTGTAGAAAAGAGCAAATACATTGAAAAGTATAGTTCAGACATAAATTTCTAGTAAATTGCAGTAGAATTAGCTATAAATTAGTTTTAATTCTTCAGTCTTTTCATAACCTTAAAGATAATTTTTCTAAACTATTGTACACAAGTAGAAGAGAGTTATCAACGTCGGACAAATAGTGGGTTTAGGCTTTCTTTGATGTGATCCACAGATAATTTTCAAAAAGCTAAGATACAATTCAAAATTTTGAGCAGTATTTCAATATTTTAATGTATGAGCATGTTTTTAATATGATTGTCAAAATTTTGCATATGGATTTAAAAGCTATAAAAATTTGAGAAAACTACTTTTTCATTATGTTGGAAATATATATTGAGTTTACAAGTGTGAAGATTGAAACCCATATTATACAAAACCAATTGGCTTGTGTTAAGATCTAATCCACACACTTATATACTAATTGGCTCGTGCTCTGAAACCATATCGGAAATATATATTGGACTCACAAGTGTATAGGTTGGACCTTAACACAAGCTAATTGGTTTTGTGTAATATGAGTTTCAATTTTTACACTTGTAAACCCAATATATATTTCCGACATATTATTTAATTTACACTAGTTTCCGAATTGTATCCTAAAACTCTTTTTATAAACAACATATTTTTTATTAAGAAAATGGAAATATTATCAATAGAGAATATCAAATTTTAGTAGTATACTTCTTGACGTTTTTTTCAACTATAAGCAATTTGTTTATTTCTTCTTACAAATAACATATTTGCTTCTTATTTGAAGGCCAAAATGCGGAGCTCGTCTTGGTGGGTTCGCTATTTTGTCCAGACAAATTTGGAAGAAAATGAAACTAGTGTAAAGAAGTTTGAGCAGGCTGCAGTCAAGAAGTCATACCAGCCAAGCTGTCAAGTATTTCACCTCAAACCTTTAACATAAAACGTATACAGGACTTCCCACAATAGTTCTTCATACATAAAGCCCTCTAAAAGCTCTGTTGGGTTATTTAATTTGGTAAAAGACAGTATTGATATCACTTATGGTTTGACATAAACATTATTATATAGGCATTATTTTTAATTAATTTAATTAATGTGAATTTATATATATATATATATATTTTGAGTTTAATCATGCATTGCGATTGGTTTTGCAGCCTGTGATTTGATCTGCCACTTTAGTTCCATTTGCATTCCATTACTTTACTTTTATGTTAGCTGTGGTGTCATATCGCATATGATATTCTAGAGATGCAGATGATCCAAAAGCAGGCTAAGAAGGCTTGTGATAATTTGGTCGAGCAACTAAAGCTGTTTAACAACTTTTTTTTTTTTTTCACCATTGGTGAAATATTATTCTGGCAACAAAAAATTATTTCTCCTACTGTCATGGAGAAACATGAGTACCTATATATCTACACAATTGTGTATACTATTTGCAGGCCCATGCGTACATGTAGCATGAATAAGAATTTGATTATTGGGAGTTCTAACTGAGCTTGACTTCTATTAAGAAATGGATATTTGGTTAGGTACACCTGTGCACTTTGTATTCACATCATACATCTCTATGTTTTAAGTGAAATCACTTTCATACATCTATATTTTAAGTGAAACAAGCCACTTTTAATGTCAACGGATACTTCTTTAAATCTAATGACCATTTCAGGCTTTTCAGCACTCCAAGTATAAAAATTCAAGTCATTTTTTGTTGGAAAAGTTTAGAAAATATATTGTATCAAATTATATACTTCTCAAAAAGCCCTCATCTCTTTCTCTGAAAGCTTTAAACTCTCATTTTTGAGAGAACTTTTGTACTTCAATCTTTGTAAATTAGTCTTGTAGAGACATTATTACTTTGTAAAATCTTTCTCAAATCATTGTGAACGAAATCATGAGCAAACTATTTTATTGAGTGTAATCCCAAACAACCAGTAAAGAGAGAAAATTATTTTTTATAGTGAAATTTCAAATGGTTTTTTCGAAGAATTGAATGTAAGAGACTTGAGTCGAAGAACTCCGAACTACTCTAAATCTCTTAGCACATATATTATTCTCTCTTTTATTTAATATTTATTGCTTGTATGGATTGAATTTTATTATTTGTCCTTGTGTAAAAAAACTAATTGTGTTTTAATTTTTATAAATCCTATTCACCTTCTTTTAGGATTGTTAAGTCATCTAGTGTGTTTTTAATTGGTATAAGTGATTTGACTCTAAAATGTAAAATCCAAAGATTTTACAATTAAAGATCATACATGTAGAATGACTAGCTCATCCACCTTTGTTTTTAGTGAAAACCAAAGGACAACTATACCATCTTTGTTATACACTAAATTCAAAAATGAAAGAAGATGAGGAGCTTAGCAAAGTTTACAAAAGCGAAATGTAAAGGGAGTCGAGGGGGGAAGAAATTTTGAGATAATGGAGAAGTAAATTCAGTAGGTAAAAACATTCACATTACAATGATTCAATAAACCTATATAGACCTAGTGAGTGCAAGCACAAAACTCTTATGCATTTTACAATTCCACTTGCTCTCCTTATAGTTGATTACTTTCTCTCTTCTAATATATATATATATATATATATATATATATATATATATATATATATATTGATACGAAGAACTCTATTTGAGTTGGATTACCACTTTTATGGGATCGATCCAACCACACTAGATAGGACAAATCTCAGGTCTAGTGATTGATCCCACAATCACTAAACTAAATAAGTCAAAAGTTTGATTTTAATATATTGATAAAAGAAACTTAAACTTTTTCTCTCTTATACATGAAACTCTCTCTTTTATCACTTGTTAAATATCATAAAATAACTAACGACAACTAATAGAAACAACAACAAACATAAACGACATCGCTTGGTGGATAAACTTTTCACTCCAACACCTAATGTTTGATTTGAGTTTAGAGATTGTTATGAAACACAATCGGACTTGGTCTTCGAACATTCGATTATGTGATAACAATATTAATGAGACTATTTTGTCTCAAAAGACGAGTCCATCTTTAATGGGACTTTTAAAGTCTATGATACTAGGCCTCAAAGCCCAATCAAAATATTTGAAGCCTAATAATATTTTTTAGCAAGCCTTTTGGAAAACCCATTATTATTAGTGTTAAGGGTGGGCTTGAGCAAACCAATTGGTACTAGCTTAAGCTTAGCTCAAGTCCAAAATGGCTAATTTAGCTTGAGCTTGAGCTTGAGCTTGAGCTGATAATGAGTTTATGAGAGAAAACACTGAAAGGTCATGGGAGAAGAAGAAAAAAAATTGCAAGAGAAGATGAATATATAGATGATTTTTCAATGACTCGATATTGTTACTCAAATTTGACTCAATCTGAATTTATCTATAAATGTCATAACCCAAATCTATCTTTGACAAGACTTTTGAAGCACACTATTTCTTCACCTTAAAACCCAAGAGAAATATTTGAAGCCTATACTGTTACATTAAAAAAAAAACATTATATCCTTAGTGTTACTTATCTAGGTGGCTTTTCACCTAATCAAGTCAAGTAAAGATATGGAAATGCATTTATGAAATGGTGGTTGGATGATGGTGAAGGTGGAAATTGAAGAAGGGCATTTAATGCCCTTATATGAGTAAGTTAAAGTATGTAAATGTCAAGGGGAGTTGATGAAAAATTATTGTATAAATACCCCCCTTATCTCTCACATTTTAATATATACTTTCTTCATCCAAAAATCATTTCTCTCAATTGCTTTTGCTTTTCTTCTCCTCTATTGTCAATTCTGCTTTAATCTTATTATCTTTATATATTTGGTTATTATCTTTATAATACGTTATTAGCACGATCTGCTAAGGTATATCATCATAATCGTTCAACTATATCGTTCTCTTAATTATTATATATATTTTATTTTCTGTTATTCTTCTATGTAATTTTTCATTTAGAATGATACCATATTTGCAACCCAAAGATTGCAAAAATAATGAATTTGGACCCAAAGTTCTGAATACTATTTGTAACCTGAAGATTACAAAATTATGAGAAGATATATGTAGACTTGAAGTTCTAAATTTTATTAAAATATTTATTATAACTATATCTCATTTGTAACTTGAAGATTACATAAGTGATAAAAATAATGAAATAGAAGTCTAAAATATTATGTAAGTTTTACATATTATGATATTATGAATATTAATCATAAAACTAGAAATTTTGTGAATATAAGACAAATACGAACTTGAAGTTCGCATATAATTTTTCTCTTATTATATCACTAATTTTTATTTCTTTCATCAACCTACAGTTGGTGAAAATGGCAAATCTTGTAAAATTTCGATATGTTGCCTTTCGATTGGATAGAGAAAATTACATTGAATGGGCCTTGGACACGGTTCTCTATTTATAATTAATGAGCCTTGGAGAAACAATAAAAAAAGGAAATAAAGTATCCCAGCAAGATAAATCTAAAACTACTATTTTCCTTTGTCATCATATCCACAAAGGTTACAAGCAGAATACGTGAATATTATGTACCCACTGGAATTATAGAGAAATCTGAAAGAAAGATACAATCATCACAAATCAATAACATTGTCAATGGCCCAATATGAATGGACTTATTTACACTTACAAAATTTTAAATCTGTAAGTAAATATAACTCTGTCATATTCAAAATTGTCTCCACATTTCATCCTTTAAATATGCTCCTGCAGCAGTAATACAGGGAAAGAAATTTTAAAAAATATTCTGAACTGATATCCTATTTATTAGTGATTGAGCAAAACAATGAATTGTTATTGAGGAACCATCAAACAAACTCCACTGGTACTACACTGTTCCCTGAAGTGAATGTAACTACTAGTAGTAGTTATCATAGGCACAGACGAGGTTTTAGATGAAATAAGTTTCGATCCAAAGGTGGTCATAATAGAAAATCTTTCCACCATCAAAGGACTAAAGATGAAGCAAAACACGATAAAGAAAAAATGATACAAAGTAAACCACAAAACTATGAAAGTAAATGTTATATATGTGGTTTTAAAGGCCATCGGTCCCATACTTATCGTACGTTAAAACATCTGGTAGATTTATACCAACCATCTATAAAACAACAGACAAGAAGATTGAATCAAATTGTGTTAATAATCCAAACCTTGTCGATCTGACGAACTTTGATCTTTTAGAATTTCTTCAAGATTAAGAAATTATGTATATTATGTTGTGTAATTAGTACTATATATATTTCTTCCTTTCAAAATTTGTATTAACTAGTATAAATTTTAAATTAAAAGAAAATAGACTCCAAAATTGAAGCATTAACTTCAAAAGCTGGTGATGGAAATATGTGTTTGATCGATAAGGCAACCACCCATACAATATTGAAAGAAAAGAAATTTTTCTTAACTTTATCACCAGTGGAGGCTAAAGTAAATATTATATCAGGATCAATAAATCTGATTGAAGGCTCAGAAAGAGCTACAATTTTATTAAAAATGAGACCAAATTAAACATCAATGATGCATTATATTCAAATAGATATAGAAGAAAACTACTTAATTTCAAAGATATAAGAAATAATGGTTATCATATTAAAATCATGAATGAAAATCGTGTAGAATATCTATGTATAACTAATAATGTCTCCGGAAAAAGACATGTACTAAAAAAATTGTTTGTTTTATCGTCTAGATTATATTATATAATGATAAAAGTAATTGAAACTTATGCAACATCAAACCAGAAGTTCTTTGATCTAAAAGCATTTATGCTTTGATATGATCGTTTAGGCCACCTAGGTTCTACAATGATGAGTAGGATTATTGAAAATTTATATGGACATGCATTAATGAATCATAAAATCTTATTGTCTAGTGAAAAATTCTATACCATCTATTCTCAAGGGAAATTAGTAATAAAACTATCTCCCTCCAAAATTAGAGTTGAATCTCTATCATTCATGCAAAAGATTCAAAGGGATATATGTGGACCCATTCATCTATCAAGTGAGTCATTTCATTATTTTATGGTTTTAATTGATGTATCTGTATGATGATCTCATGTTTGTTTATTGTTTACTTGAAATATTGCATTCACTAAACTGTTAGCACAAATTATCAAATTAGAAGCATATTTCATAAATTATTCGATCAAGTCAATACGGCTTGATAATACTAGTGAATTTACATCCAAAATATTTTATGATTATTGCATGTCTATGAGGATTGAGATTGAACATCTAGTCTCATATGTCCATACACAGAATGGATTAGTTAAGTTTCTTATCAAACGACTCCAGGTAATTGTATGTATCTTGTTACTAAGAATTCAATTACCAACTTCTATGTGGGGACATGTTATATATTACATGCTATAACATTAATTCGTTTGCGACCTTCTTCTTATCATCAATATTCTCCCATACAATTGATCTTTGGTCAGCTACTTGATATTTCTTATTTGAGAATATTTGATTGTGTTGTATATATCCCTATTGTGTCTCCTTAATGCACAAAAATAGGACCCCTATATCATTTGAAAATTTATATTGGATATAATTCATTATCTATTATAAGGTATCTAAAACTATTAACAGGTAATTTTTTTATTGCACAATTTACAGATTGTTACTTTGATGAGACAACATTCTCATCTTTAGGGGAAAAGAAAATCCCTCATGAAGTTAGACATGAACTTACTTAGTATGTACCTGTCATGTCTTATTTAAATCCTCACACATCCCAAAGTAAAACTAAAGTATAAAGGATAATGCGTTTACAAATTATTGCCAATCAAATGTTTGATGCATTTGTAGATACGATAAAAGTGACAAGATCACATGTTCCAACTATCAACACATTAACAAAAATTAATGTGACTACTGAATAATCCATTTTAGTTGTGACTAATCAATCTACTATATGGCAGAAGCGTGATGGACTTGTTGGATCAAAGGACACTATTCTTTGAAAAAGAAAGACAAATAATTAAACAAATATCAATCACAATAATTTTAAAATGAATTAAAAATTCATACTCTCTAATGTTTCTCCAGAATAGGTAATGGTCCATGAAAAGACATAAGCCCTTGAAGTGGCACAAACCTCTAAAGTAGTACAAAATTTTGAAGATGATAATACTAAAATATCTTTAAATTATGCTTATATACAAGAGATGTGGAAACGTGAAATGGTTAATATTGATGATATCTTTTCATTTCCAATAGCTATTGAAATCATGAATGATAATGATTTTGAACCACATACTATGGCTGAGTGCAAATAAAGACATGATTGACCGAAATAAGAAGAAACAATTTACACAAAATTAGCGTCTTTAGCAAAACATCAAGTGTTTGAGTCTGTAGTTCCAACACCTCAGACGTATAACCTATTGGATATAAATGGATATTTGTAAGAAAAAGAAATGAAAAAAATAAGATTGTTAGATATAAAGCTAGACTTGTAGCCCAAAGTTTTTCTCAAAGGCCAAGTATAAACTTTGATGAAACATATACACCTGTTATGGATATAATCATATTCGGATATTTAATCAATCTAACTGTCTCTAAAAAATTAGATATGCGTCTAATGAACGTAGTTATTGCTTATTAATATAGAAATTTAGATATTGAAATTCATATGAAACTCCTTAAAGGATATACATTGCCTGAAGTAAAAGGGGACAATATAAAAGACATGTACTTTATCAAATTACAAATATCAATATATGGATTAAAACAATCTGGACGAATGTGGTACAACTGTCTTAGTAAATATTTGAAAAATGAGGGCTATGTGAATAACCCTATATATCCATGTGTTTTTATCAAAGGATCAAAATAAGGATTTGTCATTATAGCAGTTTATATTGATGATATAAATTTAATTGGAATTTCTAAAAAGCTCTAAAAAACTGGTGAATATCTAAAAAAGGAATTTGAGATAAAAGATTTGAGAAAAAAAAATATTGTCTCAGCCTACAAATCGAACACAATTTAAATAGAATACTTATCCATCAATCAGTCTATATTGACAAATTATTAAAACGTTTTAATATAGATAAGACTCATCCTTTGAGTACTCAAATGATTGTTCAATCCCTTGATCTGAAAAAAGATCTGTTTTATCCTAAAGAAGAACATGAAAAAATACTCGATTCTGAAGTACTATATCTGAATGTCATTGGAATCAAACATATGTTTTGTTACCTATATGAAACTAAGGATTTGAGATTATTTTATTTTGTCAAATCTCTTGAAAATCCTAGTTTGGTTGGATATACAAATGCTGGTTATTTTTTTGACCCTCATGAAACCTGTTCACAAATGAAATATGTTTTTACTTATAATGACACAACAATATCATGATGTTCTATCAAATAGACTTTGGTTGCAATGCCTTAAAATCATTCAGAAATTCTAGCTCTCTATGAAGTCAGTCGAGAATGCATATGGTTACGGTCTGTCATCCATCATATTCAGAATACATGCAATCTTCCTTCTACAGACACTCCTTCCATATATATGAAGATAATACAACATGTATTACCCAAAGTAGAGGAGGATACATCAAAAAAGGCAGAACCAAACATATCTCACCGAAGTTCTTTTACACATATGAGCTCTAATATAACAGAAAGATTAATGTCAAACAAATAAGATCTAATGCCAATCTTGTAGATTTATTCACCAAAACATTACTGACATCAATATTTGAAAAATTAGTATATAATATCGGTATACGACAACTTAACAAGTAATCAAATTAATCCCATTACAAATAAGGGGAGCATTCATCAGGGGGAGTATTCATCAAACAAAATTTTGAAGTTTATCATATTGTAGACAAAAATGTGTACTGTACTTTTTTTTCCTTCACTAGGTGTTCTCCCATTGGGTTTTTCTAGTAAGATTTTTAATAAGGCAATTTAAGCACATCCAACCCTACTTCATAGAATATGAAATAATTATGTTCCTTTATTTTGGTTTTTATCTCATTGGGTTTTTCTTTAGCAAGGTTAATGTAATTATCTGTAAGTGGTGGAAATCCAAAGGGGAGTGTTACATATGGCTTTCCACCTAATCAAGTCAAGTAAAGATATGGGAATGCATTTATGAAATGGTGGCTGGATGATGGTGAAGGTGGAAAATTGAAGAAGGGCATTTAATGCCCTTTATATAAGTTAAAGTATGTAAATGTCAAGGGAAGTTGGTGAAAAATTCTTGTATAAATACCCCCCTTATCTCTCACATTTTAATACATACTTTCTTCATCCAGAAATCATTTCTCTCAATTGCTTTTGCTCTTCTTCTCCTCTCTTCTCAATTCTGCTTTAATCTTATTATCTTTATATATTTGGTTATTATCTTTATAACACTTAGCAAGATCTTAAACCTATTATTACTAGGCTCTTGAAACTCAAATTCAAATTTAAGAAAGACTATTGGAGCCCATCATTACCTTAAATCCAAGGGCAATAATTGGAGCAAATAATTACTTGTAACAAAACCCAAGTCCATTTTCACTTTTGAAACTCATTGTTATTACTAAGATTGGATTCGATTTGAATTATTCAAACTCAAATTCTAATTCATATCAAACGAGTTAAGTTCAAGTAATACATTAGGATCATATTCATTAAAAAATTGAGTTAAAATTAATTTAAATATTTAAGTTTGAATTGCCTCAGGTCAAAACTAAAAAAAACAATTTTTGAGTAAAGTTCAAATTTCAGGTCATCAATTTAGAGATAATCCTGAACAATCTCTTTTAAAATTAAATCAATCTCGAATTAGACATATTTGCTCAAATTTGGGTCATACCTAAGTTTGCTATAATGTGGGCCTAGTCGATCAGCTAGGATGTGAAGGCTGGTGACACAACTTGATAGTTCTTTGGTTGTGTCGTATTGGGCCTTTAACAGGTCAATCTATTGAATTATATATTTTTACTTATTTTTTCAATTTTTAATTCTTTTGTCAATGCCTTTTTAGATTCTTCGTATTAATTCGTTATTTCCTATAATAATAATAGTAAATAATTAAAACGTATAGATATCTCATATATTCATTATTAGTAATTTGGTTTCCCAATAATATTACTAATAAATAGTTAAAAACAAATAATTAATAAGTTTTTGGATTTCATATATTAATTTATTATCAATCTTTTGGTTTTCTTATAACATTTATAATAAATCATTAATAAGTTTGGATTCCTTATATTTAGAGGCATCAATGAGTTGTGCTAGGCCGACTTCGGTGTAGTCCATCGGATCTAGGGGTTGGGTTAGGTTGGGTTGGATTTAAGGCCAACACAGTTGTAAGCCTTCAAGTCGGGACAACATGAAAAACACATAAAGCCCATGGTTCGGCCTTATGTATATAGGGTTGGGTCGTGTCAAGCCTTAAATAGGTTGACCTATGTTTATATATTAATTAACAAAAATTTTTAAAAATAATTATTTAAATTTACTAATATAAATTTTCTTTCAAATTAATACAACCAAAAATTGTATATTGCAAGTTGATTTGTAAAAGCACATTTTGTTTATATTTTCAAATAATGTAAAATTATTTTTTATTACTAATTGTCCAATCTAATTAAAATAAACTCTTTATTTTACCTATGACACCATAATGAATTTACTTTCTCTAACTATATAGTCTTGACTTACCTGACAGTTGAGCTAAGACAATTGTTTTTGATACACTCAACCACTAAGAAAAACTGAATAACTAGTATGAGTGGTTGTTCGACAGTAGCTTTCACATTTTTTTATAATTGCTACTACCACCATTTCGTTAATGTCTATGAACAACATAATTTCCTTTTTGTTTTTAGAATTTCATTAATTATTATTTTTCTTTAAAATATTTTCATAATGAAATAACTTAATTTGCTCTAAAAGGAAAAAAAGTGCAAATGATTGGGACGACTTAACTTTTGTAAAATCAATTGATCAGGAATTGGTGTAGTGTAAATACTGTAATAGAGACCGTGTTATACGACACCTATTCCTAATCAATTGATTCTATAAAAAGTTAAGTTGTCCTAATCACTTGAACACATTTTCCGTTTATAGCAGATTAAATTATTTCATTATGAAAATATTTTAAAGAAAAATAATAATTAACAAAATTGTTAAAATAAAATAAAAATTAAATTGTTAATAGACATTAAGGGAATTGTAACAGTAGCAGATATAACAAAAATTAATCATTTTACATTATTTGAAAATATAAACAAAATGTGATTTAAAGGATGGACTTACAATTTATGATCCTTGGTAATATTAATTTGAAAAAAAATTTATATTAGAAAATTTAAATAATTAGTTTTTTTTAATTTCTTATTTTTAAAAACTGAAGACAAAAAAAATGAATAAAATATAGAGAGAAATTGAGATTGAAATTGAAATATTAAAATTAAATAAAGAATATGTTGAATGTAAAAAGGATTAAAAGAAAACAATGTAGAGAAAGAATGAGAGACTGAGAAATTAGGTTAGACTTGGGTGGCCCAAAGACTAGGGGAGGTGGGTTTGTATAGAACAAATTAAAAAAAAGAAAATTTCAAACCCCAACGGTTGCTGCCCAAGCTGGTAGCTATTGAGGTTTGGCTGTAATTGCAGCCCTAATACAATTTTTTTAAATATTTTGTAAAATTATTAAGGCATAAACAGTGTTGGCTGGGCTAGGTATGACCCACTACAATAGAAGGCTGTGCTCTTCCAAGTCGGGCCAATGTTTTGTGGTTCGGGCCGACCTGGCACATTTACTGTCTACCTATATTAATTCATTACTAATTTTTTGGTTCCCATAACATTAATAAATACATTTGGGTTCCAGCAAATTAATTTTTTGGAAATCACATAACATTATTAGTAAGTAATTAATAATTATTTTTTAATTTTTTGGCATGTTATATTACTAGTTCTTGTCAAGCTTGGTTTCTAGGTCCAGACACGACTCAACTAGCTCTTAGGCTTGGCACAAACTGTTATAGTAATTTGTTTCATCCAATCGAAAGATAATATATTAAAGTTTTACGAGGTTTGTTATTTTCACCGACTATAGATTGATAAAAATAATAAAAATTAATAATATGATAAAAAAATTATGTTAGATCTCCATACTCATATTTGTCTTATATTTATAAAATTTCTGGTTTTATAATTAATATTAAGAATATTATAGTATATAAAATTTAAATAATATTTCAAACTTCAATTTCATACTTTTCATAATTATGCAAACTTAATGTTACAAATGAGATATAGTTATAATAAATACTTTGATGAAACTTGAGACTTCAGACCCATATATATATATATATATATATATATATATATATATATATATATATATATATATATATATATATATATATATATATATATATATATATTCTGATGATTTTGTAAATATCATATTACAAATTAGATACAATTACTATAATATAAATATATATTCAAATAATATTTAGGACTTTACATCTAGATTCATAATTTTTATAAACTTCGGATGATAAATTAGATACAATTATAAATGAAAAAATTAAATAAAAGAATATCAATAATTAAAACATCAATAATTTATATTTTACAAATATAACAATATTATAATTGGTATATTCGTATTTGTAATATACAGACAGAATAATGATATAATTGAAATATTATTAATATTATAATATAACTGAATGACTCATACTGATAACATATTAAAAATATAATTGAAATAATTTATTATTACAAATTATAAGATGAAAGATTTATATAATTAAGATTGTATGATAAAGAAAATTGAGAGAGTGAGTATATTTTTTTATTAATAAGAGAAGGGTTATCTCAAATATGAAAGATGAGAATATTTATACAAGAATTTCCATCAATTATCTCAAGGTATTTCTGCGTTTCGTCTTAATCCCATAAAGGGCATTCAATGCCCTTCTTCATTTTTCCATCCTTTAGTCAAAATTTCTTCTATTTAATTTTTGTCCCACTCAAACTTTCACAGTGGCGGACTCACAGGGCTTTGATTTTTTGGTGTTTCCTTGTATAGTGATAGAGACTTGTCGTTGGGAAAATTTTAAAAGAAATATTTACAGGTTAGGGATAATTTATGGTTTGGGTCCATTAATGGCATCAGCAGAGATTCTAGAGAGTGCTAGTGCTTCATGTTGGATTATTTTACCCATTGCCCATTGAATTGGGTTTGGGTCCATTTATCAGGTGCATGGCTGGTCCATCAATTTTTTATTGTCCCTACATCAGGAACCCATCATCCGTGAAGGATTCAGATATCAATAGACTAAACACAGCTGGCAAAATTGGAAACCATGGGCAGGTATCGATTACCGAGAATGACATTGGGTCCATTTACAAATAGGAATGCTTAATGGGGCTTCGTTCTAGCTTGTCTTTTTGAGTCCTTCATAACTTGGACCACGTGTTTTGTTTTGTAATTTAAGGAAATTTCAAATTACGCTATAAATAACTTGATTATTATTTACAAGTAGGGCTGGACTCGAGTCTAGCCAGCTCGACTCGGTTTGAGCCTGAAATGAGTCGGACTCTATTCGACTTGGTCGAGCTCGAGCTCGGATTGACTTGATAGATTTTTTTTAAAAATTTTTTATACAAAACGATGTCGTTTTGATTAATATATATATATAAAACGATGTCGTTTTGATATAAAAAATTAGCCGAGCCGAGCTGAAAACGAGCCAAACTCGAGCCGCCCATAAATAAACCGAGCCGAGCCTGAGTTGGCTACGAGCCGAGCTCAGCTCGGCTTGAATCCAGCCCTATTTACAAGAGGCTATTGGTAATAAATGTTTTTATAATCGGATTGAATACTAATCAATTAGAAAGAGCAGTTTGGTCTAATTGATGGTTTGATTGGTAGACCATTGGCTAGACCTTTTAATTATTTAAAAATAATATTTAAAAAAATTATATATAATTTATTATTAAATATATAACTTAACTTAGAGTTAGATTCAAATTGAGCCTATTCGAATTTGGCTTGAATGAGTTTGAAACGAACCACCCTTTTACGAGCTCGGTCGAGCTTGAGTTGCTCTCTAAATTTTTCAATTAAAAATTTTGATACAAAATGACGTTGTTTTGATCAATATGTATTAAAACGACATCGTTTTAATAACGAAAAATGAGCTAAATCAAATTCGAATTAAATTTAAGCTTGACTTTTACGAGCTCGAGCTTAACTATATGTAAACTAAGCTGAGCTCGAGCTTAAACGAGTTTGAACTTGACTCGATTTGAATCCAGTCTTAACTAAACTTATTTAGTATTAAAATAAGCTTAATTAAAAAAAATTACGCTATAAATAATTTTAATATGATTTGTTTGATTTAATTATAAAAATAATTTTTAAATAAATTAAAATCAATTTATTTAATAGTTGATAGTTTAACTGGTTGAGTCAATCGATTCAAACCAACTTATAAAATCATGCTGATTATAATGAATATAATCTTCAATTATGTTTCATTGACTTCAATATAACATGATTGAGAAGTTACGTATATCTGTTGATGGTATAGAGAGACGTAAGCACAATTCCATTCTACTGAGTAGTCAATTTGAAACATTAAATAGACGAAGTAGCTTTTCATGAAATCGTACTTTTGGTCCTCGTTATTAATACTATCTTGTAAATAAATAACAAAGCAAAAAGGATAATCCATGTCTATGTTTAATTTTCATTTTTTGAAAAACTATTTTGTTGCCATTTTGAAACTAGAAAGGAGAGAGAAAATAGGGTAAGAGGATAAAGACATTTGTAATTTAAATTAACACTTAACCCACATATGGTTCATAAGTTTAGTCAAATTCTACAAGTAATGAGAGACCCGCCACGAGGGATGATTGAATTTGGCTGACCTACCCCAAATTTCTACAACTTATTATGATGATGAAATGAAACGAGGGTTGGGGTTTAGAAGAGAAATAATACTATATGTATATATTTTTGAATAAATAATTAGATTTATAAATGATATATTATTATATGATTAAATATTATTTTATTTTTAATTTAAATTTATCTAATTATATTATAATATATCATATATATATATATATATATATATTTATTGTTGGAAGAGGCCTGCAGTGCAGTCTCCAAGTTGTAATGGATTAGCCATTGAAGTGCAGTGTAGGCCACGGCCAAGACTCAACTATCACTTTCAAGCGAGGCTGGACTGCGTCGTTCGCATTAAGGGCAAGCTGCATGGCTTGGTTGGGGTTGTTAGACTTGAATTACTACCCCTAATTATCAGCAAAGAAACTCCAAACTCCAGGCCCTTTGATGTGGAAGCTCTTGCTACTCCATGCTTAGTTATTATCCTTCAAGACCCACTTGCTTATACCAAAGACAAATTTAACACAGGCACTGTGACTTGCTCACATGGGACCTCCTCCTCCCAGTTTACAAATTTTGTGGACTTCTGTCTTGTCCAATTCAAATGAATAATTTCGCTTTTCGCTACTTGATAAACAAATTTAATTATAGGTTGTACGTACGACGTTTTTGAGTTAGATATATTTGACTATATCTCTATTAATTAGAGTCTAAATTGTATCGATATAGTGTTAATAAATTCACGTGACATGGTTTCTATAAGATAATCTTTTTGTTGAAATTTTATGTTTAGTTGAACTCTAGATTATAGATTGATTAATGTGAGTGTTGGGAATTACTGATATGAATTCTGTAGCCATGAAAGGGGAAGCACAAAATTAACGTCAACTGGACCTCAAGAATACTCTATCCCCTCCTCCCCACATCACCCCTCCCCCAGCGTTCAAAATGGACCAAGGACTATCTCACTCTTCTTCCTGCTTTTGTGGAAAAAACGAAGAATTTGTGGAAAAATGAAGAAATATTATTCTACACGTGGGAAGAAACCGTTGACTATCTAAAATAAAAACAAGTAGCATCCATATTTTCACTTGTAAATGGTTCTTAATTAACTTTTATAAAACATTTTTATCAGTCTGAATGGTGATCTAAAATAAAAAACCTTTTTGGATAAGAACTAATCGACAATTCAATTTAAACTATTTTCATTATATTAAGATAATGAAGTTAGGTTTATCTAATCCCACAGCTTCCTATTTCCATAGAGAGGACATATATATAACTTTTGTCTTTTGGTTAATCCAAATCTTAACTAATATGTAATTACCAATTTTATATATCAGGTAGAAAATTTAGCGATGCTATATTGATTAAACATAGCATATCAACACTGAACAATTCTGAGCACAATTGAAGTACTTTCATGACTTAATTTGATTAATCAAGAGCTGAAAAAGGGTTAAAGCTCGATCTGATTTGCGGAGAAAAGACTTGGGTTAACTCTAGGCAATCTAGTTGCCTTAAATTTAAAAGGTTTGACTCTACAAATTAAGTGAATAAAGTTGTGTTGAGGGTTGTGGCTCTTTTGTTTTCTTTGTAAAGTTTGCGTTTGCATTTGTATAGGAAAATCTGCAATAATAGATAAAACAATTATACAACAATAAAAAGAATTAGGAATGTATTTTTTAATAACAATCTATATCTCCATTTTGCGTAAAAAGAATCAAGAAAAATATGTGAGGACAACACATAATTTGTCTATATGTAAGGAAGTTTGAAAGCTCTTTAGGGATATCATTAGTTTGACGTTTCGACAGATTACTCCTTTTAGATATAATGTATCGTGTGAGTTATACAGTAATTATTACATATATTTTGTTATGCTTCCACGTATTCCTACTAATTGCTATGCATTGCTACCAATTGTTGACTTACAAGGATCAATTTCAAAGAGATGGACAAAGAGACGATTCATTAGGAGAAGACGATGAGAGTGAGAGGGGGCCTACGTTATTGAAGAAAGGATGCAAATGAGCCATGACTGTGTCTCCTAGGAAGAGTGTGAGGAATGGACTAACGTGAACATCATGTTAGTTGTCACCAATGTGTGAATATGGTCCCTGAGGCTACATTAATTAATTCTACATTCATGTGTTTAATTGGGTGTGGTGGGAGCAAGTAAACGAGGCTTTCACATGCCCTAATAACCCTTATTCTACTACAAACCACGTGCGTCCCCTCAATTATTCATAAAATTAATACTTCCCTTCAAATAATCTAAACGCCCGATAGAATCCCTAACATGAATCCCCAAATTCTAGTTGTATAAATATGTCATCGACAAACCAATAATTTTCCTGCCGTTAAAAACAAATTTATGATCATATGATAAACAACACTCCATGCACTTCATTTACTGAATACTAATCTCAGGTTGTAAATGAATATTACATGATTAAATAGGGATTTCGCATCATGTCTTCACTTGTCGTCCCACTGCTGTGCTTTGTGTCTGTGAAGCCAAACGATCACTTATTATTTCAATCAGATCAGCGGCCATGGGAGGACCCATTTGTTGCAGGGTAAGCAGTAAAGGGGGACCCTATTATTCTACTTGTCCACGGATTAGAATATAATTAATTAGTAGTTGTCAGTGTAAATTTATACATGAGGACTTTTTGACACCTAAATTTGAAGACGTTTTGCCTTTTTCACGTTTGGTGCATTCTACACATCAAGTAAAGACCATTTTGCTAAACTTTTAAGCGATATTAATAATATGTCCCATTATAATTGATAAATAAAGTTTGTACATATATTTCAGAAAACAAATAAAATTATTGATTAGATATTTAAATTTATTTAATAAGTTGACATTTTATTAGGATTTACTAATGGGATTATAAGGGTTTTTTTGGGAAAAAATATTGAAACTTTGAATTTAGATTAATGTTTATTTTTTTTTATGTTTTTTTTGATCTTTGACCAGATGTTGTATATTAGAGAGAATTTTGCTATAAAAGTCACTTTCCAGTTTGACAGTCAATTTTTTTAAAGGAATACTGGAATAATATAGCTAGCTTAT
This sequence comes from Mangifera indica, assembly GCF_011075055.1. Classification (NCBI taxonomy): domain Eukaryota; kingdom Viridiplantae; phylum Streptophyta; class Magnoliopsida; order Sapindales; family Anacardiaceae; genus Mangifera; species Mangifera indica. The sequence goes on along the minus strand of NC_058137.1, from coordinate 20,010,718 downwards.
ATAAATATATTCTCCCTCCATTTACTTGACTATATTCGATACAACAAATTTGTTTTCACATTACATCCCGAAATTCTGTCTACAGTGATGTCACATTAGAATAGCAGCTCTCAAGTTAATCTATTTTGCCATTAAAAAAATACAAAGATCACTGAATGTTGACTTAATTGGCCTCAGAGAACCATATCAGGGCTCCCAAAAAATTGACTAATTATGTTGAATTAATCTCTTCCATCATTACAATTTAACCATCAACAATAATGCACATTCTTAATTTCATATCTAAGTACCTTGATGAATTGTAATCTTGCTTGAACACGATATTCCCAATTTTGAATTTCAGGAAACAAATTTGAGCTTGATTACTTAATGAAGTTACCCACAAAAACAATAGATATATGAATGTAAGACTCCATTGGACAGAAAGTACCATAATTGGGCTCCCCGGTGTGAACTGGTTGTGCGTCTAAAGAACTCAAGTGCTTAATAAGACTTATATCTCTGAATGGTCAAAGAGATTATGAACTTGTACACGTTCAAAGAGAGGACAGGTGGTGAGTTTTGACGGTTTTAATCTTCTTGTAATGAATTTGGAATAGCCCCACATGCAAATTAACCTCATCTAGGCAGATTGTTCTTTTGTGATGCAATCAACTATATTATTTAGATATGAACTTAATAATTAGGGTACATTTGGTTGAGAGATTTTATGAGTACCTTGGTAATCTATCTTTTATTTCTTTATTTGGTTTGTCAGTAATAAAAGATTACAGTAATATTTTATTACCAATACTGACGTGACAGGTAATATAGGTGGTAATCTGATTACCACCTTCACCTTAGGTATTTAAAGATTACTGAGGTAATCTTGAGTTTATTATAATTATATTATTATTTATTAATTTTTTAAGATAAAAATAAATTTATTTTTAATTAATATGATAAATAATATAAAAAATATTTAAAAATAATTATATTTAAGGGTATTTATGTAAAATAATTTACTAGTAATTTTTTATTACTTTTAACCGAACACAATAATTATTTAAACCTATCAAATTTTATCAAACATAGTAATCATTTATATTCAGTAATCTTCTAAGTAATCTATCTTCAAGATAATCTTTCTATTTTAATAATCAAATATTATCCAAACTAAATACCTTTAGTGTTATATTCACTTAATAAGAAAAATTATGGGTTTAATTTTTAAAATATGGTCAAAATATATTTCAACTCATGTTAGGGGTCGAACCACCCACGCGCTTCTTGAGGTTATTTCATTGCTGTCTCGATAGGTGTTTGTGCAATGCAATTAATGAAAAATGACCCACTCAAACTTCAACCCACTTAAAGGATCAAGAAAGTTGAATCACGCTTAGCTGTCTCTCACTTTTCATTGATTCGAATATGACAAGGTAAATTAAAACTAGTTAAAAAAATGAAGAAAAGGGCCCTTCAAAACTGGGAGCGGACTCTTACCACTCCCACCTAACCCTTAGGAAATACACATTTCATAAAAACGCCACCAGTCCTTTTTATTAACACTTCCTATAACAAATTAAAAAAACACTTTTGTTATAATCACTGTGATGGTGAAATCTGGGAGCAAAAACAGAGGGCGGAATTCAAAGAAGTCGATTGGAAGTTAGTTGTAACTGCTTGTCCCGAGATATATTTATACCTTTCGAATCTTACTTACCCACTCAGAAATATCATTTCCTATTTCTTCTATTTGCTTTTATCATAGAGGAAATAAAATAAAAGAAATCAAAGATCTATAATAAATACTCATGAATCTTGACCTTCCATCTGGCTGTGATGTCAAGAAAGGCGACTCTCAGTTTTCATCTTGGATAAATAATACGGACTATATTTATTAGGCACGCTAAATTGATTGGGAATTTTGTTAGTTTTGGGCAAGACATAGACAGAGGCCGAGAAAGGCAAGTCCGAATAAATGAAAAAAAGGAAAATAATTTACCACTCACACTGTTAGCACTCGCATTCTAACCCTAATTAGATAGCTTCTGCCACACGGGTCTCATCAAGCTTTTAAAGATTTTCCATGTCTTGGTGCCGTTTCTACTCAGTCGGATCATATCAAAATATATTTAGTTCCCACTGGTGATATACTTAAACGTTTGACTTCAAATAACAGCCAAAAGAACTAATGTGTGTGTGAGAGAGAGAGAGAGAGGGTAAAGACTAAAGAGAGAGAAAATGGCCGACATAGGCCAAAGGGGCTAACCTAGCTAGGGAGCACATGGACCAGGGTGCACAGTTTAGGGTCCGGGATAGCATGGACTTGGTGGGTCAGTGTAGCCATTTTTAATTAGATTTGTCTCAGTTTTGTTAACAAAACATTAATACAATATTCCCCAGGGAGTCTTAGTTTTCTGTTTCTCTGTTTCTTTCTCTAGCGGAAGTATATAATCTTGTAAATCTACACTCTTAAAAATCCACGCGACTTTGTGGTTTGTGAAACATACCTTGATAATCGGACAAGAACTTGGGTTATGGAAGTCAAGCGTGTCAGTCTGGTACTTCTGTCGGGCGGTGGAGAAAGCGCGGATACTTAGCATTTTCTCTCATAATGCAAACTTGGTATGGTCAAATGCGTCTTTCTCAATCAATGTTTAGACACTGCTTAGTTGCAGCAACCATATCCACTGTTTTACAAACCGGATGGGTCAGTTTAATTGATTAAATTATGAATTGGTTTTAAATTTGATTTGATTAATATTAAAAAGTGATTTATATTTTAATCTGTTAAATTTGATAAAAATTAACTTTAACATAAATCAAAATTTAAGGTATTTTAAAAAATTTTAATTATTTTTGAATAATTTAATTATTTTAGGTTAGATTTGATAAATTTTTAAAGTTTTATAAAAATATAAATTCAAAAATAAAATAAAAATAAGAATATTGAAATTTCCTTTATAGGTAATGATTTATAAAATTATTATTATTATTTTTATTATGAGATGAAAATATTTTCTTCATTTAATTGTTGCATTGAAATCAAAAAAAATAATTATCACTCTTTAAGAATATGTATTCTAATAATTATAAGAGTTGGTATTTTAATTGATTTTTTTCTATAAATTTTGAAATAAAATCTATTAGTTAATTTAATATTGTTTAAAAAATTTATTATAATTTGATAATAAATTAAAATAATCCATTTTTGATTAAACCAATTGAACTATAAATTAATAAGAAAACTAATTTTAACACAAAGCATTTACTATAAATATTCCATCTTCCCATTAGAATTCTCCACTGCAACCCACCAACCCTCTGCAAACTTCAAATAATCCAGTTCTTCTTTTCTCTCTACCAATCTCTCTCTAATATATTGCCTCTACTAGTTCTTTTCTCTTCAGCACCCCTCATTGTTAACTTAACAGAGATTGAAGATGAAGCTGTTGTCGAGAAAAGCTACGTGCAATTCTCATGGCCAAGGTTCATCATATTTCCTAGGATGGCAGGAATATGAGAAGAATCCATATGACGAGGTTAAGAACCCTAAGGGGATTATCCAGATGGGTCTTGCAGAGAATCAGGTAACTAAACTTACTAAATACAGTAGTTTACTGTAGATTGTAAGTTCTTGAATATAGTATCTAATCTAGAATCTTGAGAGTTACGTTTACTTTTTTGATATTATTTGCAGCTCTCCTTTGTTCTTCTTGAGTCATGGCTCGCTGAAAACCCAGATGCAGCCGGGTTCAAGAGAGATGGACAATCCATATTCAGAGAGCTTGCTCTATTTCAAGATTATCATGGACTTCCGGCATTCAAACAGGTAAGGACAAAATAAACAAAAAAAAAAAAATTTTTATCGTCTTTATAATTTGTATATCTAACTCTTCTTCAAATACAATTATGCAGGCATTGGTAGAATTTATGTCAGAAGTTAGAGGAAATAAAGTAACTTTTGATCCAAGCAATCTTGTGCTCGCCGCTGGGGCAACATCTGCAAATGAAACTCTCATGTTTTGTCTTGCTGAACCCGGCGAGGCCTTTCTTCTTCCCACTCCATACTACCCTGGGTACGTATCTTTCTAAGTACTTTTCCTGTTACTAAAATATAAAGTAAATATCGTTTATGCATAAAATGAACGTTACTGATACTGTTTTTAATTCCTTCAGATTTGATAGAGATCTTAAGTGGCGAACTGAGGTTGAAATTGTACCAATACAGTGCACAAGCTCAAATAGCTTCCAAATTACTGAAACGGCTCTTGAAGATGCTTATCAGCTAGCACAAAAACGCAACCTAAAAGTTAAAGGAGTCTTAGTCACCAACCCCTCTAATCCACTGGGCACAACAATGACCCGCGCAGAATTGAAACTTCTCCTCAACTTCATTTCTGTAAAGAATATTCACTTGATAAGCGATGAAATTTATTCTGGCACAGTTTTTAGCTCACCTGGCTTCATTAGCATCATGGAAATTTTAAAAGAAAGTAATTGTGAGAATACTGAAGTTTGGAACAGAGTACATATTGTGTACAGTCTCTCAAAGGATCTGGGCCTCCCTGGTTTTCGAGTTGGTGCAATTTACTCCAACGATGACATGGTTGTGGCTGCAGCCACAAAGATGTCCAGTTTCGGCCTAGTTTCTTCTCAAACTCAGTATCTTCTGTCAGCCATGCTTTCCGATAAGCAATTCACAAAAAACTACATTTCGGAGAACCAAAAGAGGCTTAAACAAAGGCACAAGAAGCTCGTCTCAGGCCTTGAAAAATCCGGCATCAGCTGCCTTAAGAGCAATGCTGGTTTATTTTGTTGGGTTGACATGAGACATCTTTTGAGCTCTAAAACATTTGAAGCAGAGATGGAACTTTGGAAAAAAATCGTTTATGATGTCAAATTAAACATCTCGCCCGGGTCTTCATGCCATTGCAGCGAGCCAGGGTGGTTCCGAGTTTGTTTCGCTAACATGTCAGAAGAAACTCTAAAGCTCTCCATGCAACGTTTGAAGGCCTTTGTGGACTCAGCTGCGACAACCAATCAGTCTAACAAAATTTCAAGAAGAAAGTCCCTCATCAAGTGGGTTTTCCGGCTATCCTTCGACGACCGTGAAACCATTCACGGTGACCGATAGTCTGGTTTCTCGTGTGAATTGTAATACTTTTGGTTGCCTTTTTTTTTTTTTTAATTTTAAATTAACAAAAATTAGAAAGGTGCACTCGGTCCACTAGTCAATCTGGATTAGAAGTGGCTTAATTTAGCCCCATTTTGTAATTGCAATACTGAAGGTTTTACCTTGCATGATAACATTATTCCAAAGTTGTACTATCAAAATAGTGTTGTAATATTAATAGCATTGATGAAAATATAATCTTTTTCCTTTATTTTAAAATTTTATGTCTTTGAGCATTATTTGTTAAATTTCTTGTGGCGACGTATGATGTGAAATTTTAACGGCAAGATAAACGGACAGAGACGGTGACTCAGGCTGCCGACGTCGGCATTTCCTCCATTAATTGTGTCTCAACCGACCTTTACATGTAATGATTGTAAGTACGATATTGTAGTGACTCTTCACGTTCTTCAAGCCGTATGAGAAGGAAACTCTTGATATAAATAATTATTAATTATTTAAATGAAGATTAATTGTTTTTTTGTCGGTCAGAAGGCAAATAGTCAAAAGGAATTTGTTAGTTTTTAATTTGTATAGACATGCATTCCTTGTTTGGGTTACTTGAAACAAAGCCATTAATATGAATGAATAAATGATGAAAGACTTTTACACTTGGATATTTGTATATCTATCTTCAACTAATAGAAAGAGTGTAAATTTAGACTGTCTAGGGTCTTCAAATTATTCGTCACTTGCTACGTAATCAGATAGGGTTAGGAAGAGTGATTTACAAGAAATTTGAAAGTTTACTTCTTTTTCAACTTTCTTTGATTATTAATTAATTAAGGCTTAAAAAGTGCTTATTGTCTTGAAGAGTTTACGCGGTTTTTGCCAAAGACTGTTTGTGGTTATGAGATAGTTTTGGGAGACAAAGCATGCTTATAAGTAGTATTCAATTGTTTAGAAAGTGCTTTTCCTGTTAAGTGTTTACTCCAGTTCTACTTTCAATATCTCTTGGGACTAATAAAATATGATTAGTTTAATTGCATGCATTATCTTCAATAGCAATATTATTTGTATCTATTTTATGTACATAAATAAATACATATTTATGTGTATTATCATGTGATTAAATATTATTTTATTCCTAATTTAAAATCACTCAATTGTATGGTAACATATATTAAATATATTAATTTATATATTTAAAATAGATACACATAGTTTTATCATTATCTTCATTAAATTTTTTAATCTAGTTGATTAACTATATCATTTGACTATTAATCTCTTTGTTTACCGGGATCATTAGCATTATCATATCATTATTTTACCAACTAAATCACATATTATGAAGTTTGATTTGGCGATGTGTGATATGCTTATTGGTATATGCATAATTATTAAATAATTTCAAAGAGAGAACTAGTCTAGTTAATAATATTTGTAAGCATGTGCTCTCCGTCATAGAAGTGCGGGTTTAATTGCGGTATGAATATTATTTATGAATCTTGGTTCAACCAACAAAATCAATTTATATTTTTCTAAACAATTAAAATATTTATATTATATATTCTTTTTAAGACAATTTACGATGCAAGAATGACAACAATCTCTCCATAATTGCACACAATGATAGTATGTATGTATCTTGATTTATGTATAACATTCTTTCATAGAATTTTAAAATCATTTTTTTTTTCAAACTTTGAGATAATTTCTTGAAATATTATTATCGGATAGAATATTGAGGATATTGCGGATACAACTCAATGAATTTTAAGATTATATTATAGCCTAAAATTATTTTGTTATTTTTTAGTTGATTTAGATATGATCCATTAATTGAAAGTTTATTAAAAAATTGATATGCAATTTGACAAGATTATTGAAAAATATTCATTCAAACTGATGTCAACTTAGGCTTTCTAAAATCTATTTACACTATTTTTATGATGAATTTTTTTATTCAATAATTTATGGGATTTGAAGAATTTATTAATTTATTATTCATATAAAGAGAAGATCTTCAGTTAAAAGAGATCTAATTAATATCTTAACTGAGCTTAATTAGTTAAACAAATTGATAATTCGTTCAAGTCATGAAGTCATACACTATTGTTAATATTACACCTACCTACCAATCATTTTAATGCCTTAAATAAGGATAATAAAAAATTATGATCAACGTTGCGTCACTTTCTCACATGCTTGATGCTTCCTTATAACCAAGGCAAAGGTGATTCCAACGACCAGCAGAACTTGTTGATTTTTCAATCAATTTATTAAATATCACAGAAATCTAATTAGGTATTAACTATGTGCTCTATATCTTCATAAACTATGTGCTTTATATCTTCAAATAGAAAATTAATACATAAAATAATGAGCAGATTTCTTCCTATATTTGTAAAGAAAAAAAAAATTGTTCTTTTCTCAACAAACCAATATCTTAGTTAGTAAAATCATGTTTTGTTAGGGTATTATACACGTTTACTATATTTTAGCTTTTTAAATATAAATGATTGTATTTTTAAATTTAAATCCATTTTAAATGTCCATTTTATATATTTTGTATATTTGTCTTATTAAATCCATTTTAAATGTCCATATAATATATAGTTGTAACATTTTAATTTTTTCTGTAATAAAGGATAAAATAACATTATTTTACGAGACACAAAATAATATCGTTTTATATTAAATATATAAAACTTAACCCAAATAGCAACAAATTGTGTTCTTCTTTAGAAATTGAAAGTCTTTTATAATATCATATTTTTTATTTTTTTATTTTTATTTCTCATCATCAACTCGTCATTTTATCTATCAATTTTTTTTTATGCTTAGAAACAATTGTTCGCAGGGGTGACCTGATCAAAGTAAAAAACTTATTACTTTGCCATATTTATATTAGAATAGTCTTGTAATGGTAGATTTTAACCGTTGTTGTTTTGGTTGTAAAAAAAATTGAACTTGATTGATAATGGTGGTATTAGAGCCCAATCTTCATCTATATATGGAAAATACATACCTGATTAATCATATTTTGTAACTCAATTACTAGCACTTGAAGTTCAGATAGGATAAATGATGTAGGATAAAATTAAAATTTTAGAAATTAAATATAAATTCTCTCTATTTTTTGAATTTATGATTTAGGGTTTTTTAAATAATATGTACTTGTGAACTATTGTTTATTTATTCTTGAGGATGATATCTATAAGACATGAATCTGAGTTAGCTATACAAGATAAATGTGTGATATAAATCATGTATTATCATTAAATCTTTTCATGCAAAATAGATTAATCAGCTGTTGTGATTTATTAGTTAACTATTTTAAATCTTAATAGAATTGGTTTTTAATAATATTCATTTGCGTCTAATTCTTTTAGTTGTTGAAAACATTCATTTAGGTCTAACTTTTTTAGTTGCTAATGACATTCATTGGCGATTAATTTTTTTAGTTGCAAATAATATTCATTTGCTTCTAATTTTTTAAGTTGCTAATAAAATTCATCTATAATATTTTTTAGTTAGTAACGACATTCATTTGCATCTAATTGTTTTAGTTGCCAATGATATTAAATTACGTCTAATTTTTTTAGTTACCAGACACATTCATTTCCATTTAATTTGTTTAATTGCTAATAACATTCATCTTTCTAATTTTTTTGTTGTTGCTAATGACATTCATTTGCAACTAAAATGAATGGTTATTCAAACTAATTTATCACTATTTTAATTATAATTAGTAACTAAGATAATAGTTATTAAAAAAAAATTTTCAGTAACTATTTGAAATTAATCGTCATAGATCTTGTTTTCGATAGTGATTCTACAACAAATGTGTGACTAATTTTAATAAATGCCAAATATAATATATAACTAAATCCGAATTTTTAGTAACTATTTACTTAAATTCTAAATACTCATTTTCTTGTCATGATTAGTGAAGCATGCATCATCGAAAAATGTCGTTGAGTGATGGTGTGTGACTTTTGTTTATCTTAGATTTCTAAGGCTACAAGCATTGAGTATGTGTTTAGTTTAAATAATGTATTATTACCAAATATGAAAAATTATCGCAAAAATAGATTTTCTTAAAAATTATTGGATATAAATTATTACTATATTTGATAAAAAATGAGTATGTATAAATAATTATTGTATTTGATTGGAAAAAATAAAACAATACTAAGATATTATTTTAATTCAGATGTTTTTGTATATAATTATTTTAAAATATACTTCATATTATTTGTTATATTAATTAAAAGTGAATGTATTTTAGTTTTAAAAAATTAATAAATAAGAATAAAACTCAAATAAAATTAAAATTACTTTGGTAATATTTTAATGTCTAAGATGAAGGTGGTAATCAGATTACTACTTATATTACTTATCATATCATTATTGGTAATCGAAGATTACTGTAATATTTTATTACTGATAAACCAAACAAGATAATACGAGGGTGTTTGATTTGGGTAATATTTTATTACTAAAATAGGGAGATTACCTTGAAGATAAATTACTAAGAAGATTACTGGGTATAAATAATTATTACGTTTGATAAAATTTGGTAAAAATGGATGGTATAAATAATTAATGTGTTTGGTTAACGGTAATAAAAGATTACTAATAAATTATTTTACTTAAATACCCTTGAATATAATTATTTTTAAATATTTTTAAATTATTTGTTATATTAATTAAAAATAAATTTATTTTTCTTAAAAAATTAATAAATAATAATATAATTATAATAAAATTAAGATTACCGTGATAATCTTTTAATATATAAGATAAAAGTGGTAATTAGATTATCACTTATATTACCTGCAATGTCAGCACTAATAATAAAATATTACTGTAATATTTTATTACTAATAAACCAAATAAGATAATGTAAATAATAAAAGATATATTATCAAAGTAATCTTTAAAACACTATAACCAAATGATCCTTATAAACAATAAAAAATAGATTATTAATGTAATATTTCTTTATCGTACACCAAAAACAGGTTTATAAATAGATAAGTTTTGGAGCCTAAGCTTGTAATTTCGACCTTTTGAACATTAACTTAAGGGTAAATATGTACTAATTATTTTATATCAATCCTTAACCTTACTTTATAGCGTACTGGGGAATCACATCATATGTTTTATTTTTAATTTTTAGTTGTTTAATCATATAAGATATTATCTACAAAAACATTTATCCATTTGCTATTTGAAAATTTCCCTGTTATTTTAATATTATTTGTATTCTCATCAATCTACTAATTTACCCAATATTTTTAATGGGAAAGCAATATAAATTATTTTGTATTTGCTTTGTGATCAAAATTTTTGTTTAATCAAATTTATGAAAATAACACCAAACAAACAAGAAGTCATTGTATAGTGCCCAGTTATATACGCAACATGTAATAACCCATCATATCATCTGCCCATAGGTCAACCTAAAGCGCATATATAAGCTTATTTACCAAAAAACATTAGGAATGATAAAACTTTCCAATTTCGTAATACACTTAAGTATTTTCCATTTTTATCTCTAAAAAAATACGAAATAATAATTATAATATTATTATCTTTTATCTCATTGAGATAATATGATCAATAAATTCTTTTTAGGTAATTAAATTTGATATAATACAATCTCAGATAAATCTTCTATATAATTTTCTCGTTGAATGTTATTTTTTATTCTTATAAATGAAGGATTGTTTAAAGTTGAGGGGAGCGCTCTTATTTGATATAAGAACACTTTCTAAAAACCATTTTGAGTACTTATTTATAATATTTTATAATTTTTTTATTGAATTATAGATAAAATATTCAGTAACATAACAATAGACATAAACTATTTTTAAAAGGTCTATATATTTTTGTGTTTCTATCTACTTACAAACAAGCACACACATAATTATACTATTCATTTTTTTATTTTCTTTTGTGAGATCACACCTTTGATCCTATATATTTGTCTCGTTTGTATGAATTTATCAATCAACAATATTTTATTAGTTTGTAGACAATTGGAAGATTTTTTTTTTTTTTGAAATATCTCGAATCGTAACTGCAACTACCCCCCTTGGTCTTGTTGCTTGTTTGAAACCAATAAGTCCAGTGCATGTGCCATGTGGGTGGGACAACATACAACAGGCACTATAAAAAATGTAAAACTAATTATGGAGGAGGAAAAAAAGTAAAATAATGGAGAGTTCAATAGTTTTTCAGTTGCAATAAAAAAATAATTATTTAACACAGATTTTGTTTGTTCTTTATTGTTTCTTTCTTATGTAATACAAGTCCTAATTATTTCAATTTAATTTCCCGCAACACGCGGCTAATATGTACCTGTCAAAACTGCCCATGATCCTTGCATGTGATGAAGTATTTGGCTGTACTCACCAATGGTTCGGATAAATAAAATAGAAATGAAAATTCGAAATTTCAGCTTCTTTCCATGTTCTTGTTCACTGTTGACGATTATATAGATATATTTGTGGACCCATGATTTTTGCCGAAAGAGAGCTTCTGTGAGTGGGTGAGAGAGAGAGAGAGAGAGAGATTTAGGACAAAAAACAAAAAGAAATTAGGGAAATACGATTTTGTTTTCATTAAATGGGTGGCAAGCACATCTGTTTCTTTTTATACAGAACGAGAACTGACACCATTACAACATGAGAGAGATTTAGGGCAAAAAAACAATAAGAAATTAGGAAAATGCGATTTTGTTTTCATTAAAAGAGAGGCAAGCACATCTGTTTCTTTTTATACAAAACGAAAACTAACACCATTATAACATAAACTACTGATAGTAAAAGAAGACTAAGATTTTCTTGACTTTCTGTGCTCTTGACAAATCTTCTGTTCTCTTTGTTACCTGTTATTACCATCACCAACCAAACGCCAAAGGAAAAACAAATTATGCTGGATGCAAAGTAGAAATGTACTTTTTTTAATGCACGGGAGATATATAGTATTTTGTACACCCTTATTCAGATGAATACCCTTAGAAGAAAATACGCACTTGAATAGAAAATGTTAGTTTATTTTACTTTAAAATCATGCATTTCAACTCATATTTACAACGGACAATTTCAAACTTAGCTCATATCATAAATTTTAAAAGAGCATTGAATAAATTTCATAATTATACATGCAAAAAGTGTTATAACAACTAAATTATGCAACATATCCTCATCCAACATAGTAAATGTGCACATAAAACATGAATTGAAACATACACAAACATATCAACACCTAGTAAATCCACTAATCATGAAAGTTTCTCTTGTTGAACCTTGCTTCTCTTGAAGTCTTGCTAAATTATCTCCTACCTGTAAAATAATTAAAAAAAAAATGAATGATTGTTAAACACTTAATAACTAGGTGACCTCTAAGGCACCTTAAACCTTGCACACAATTTATCTTTCCATTAACTTATCATTACTTTTTTACACTAACTTGTGTATTCTTTCACACAACTAATGTCATCTAGGATGTAACATTCACAAACATGTCTCCAAGGTAAAATAGTCTTTTCATAACTAATTTTGATTGTGTATGAGGTGGCATATGTTAAGGATTTAGATTAAGTATCTTTATTGAGTTTTTAGGCTAATAAATGGTTGTGCATGGAAAAGTACATGCTCATTCATTTGAATGTCACATCAATAAAATAGGTGATGTCCATGTTGGATATTTTAAAAGGGATGAATGGTCGTGCATGCTTAAGATGCATGCCCATGCAACATGTAACGGAAAAATCATATAAATTAGATACAATATTGTAAGATTGATGCATGAACCTTATTTTTCTCGATACGTTCTTATCCAAAGAGTTGAGTGTGAGCATTGTGGCTATAGAGGCAAGTTCCGTTGAGATTTTCTAGCATGTAGGAGTGTTTTTCATGTTAGAAAGAAAAAAGGATAAAGAGACATCAAACTCTACACGAAATCCAAGTAAGTGAAGGGATTCGTCTTAAGTTTCAATCTGGTTATGTGGTATGATTGTTGTTTGTTGATTGATGAATAAAGTTGATATAAATCTATGATTTAGCACATGCATGTTTTGTTAAAAATCAGATGTAAGGGACTATTATAAGTGATGTAATGCCCCACTAGTCTTTATAGATGTAATGAATAAAACTTAACATTCTCATCATATTTTTCAAGTTGATCATTTAGTAACTAAATATCATGCACAGGTTATAACTTTGCAAATTCAAGCAATTTATTTTTGTTAAATACAACTAAAGAGTTATTTAGATCAATTTTAAACTCATATAAATTGAACATCCCAATTGAAGGTAGAACTTCTTTTACTTGGTGTTGTCATCATTGTTGTAGTGCTTTTTCTTTTGATAGGATCTGATTAATTTCAATATCAATAGTCTCCATCAACAATTTTGTTGGACATTTCCTAAATCTCTTGAAATAATTAAATATCATAGTTGTCTAAGTGGAAAAAGATAATATGTTACATATAATGTAAGTGATTGATTCACACAAAAAAATTTACCTAAAATATATATGATTTATACGAGAAGATATGATATAAGATAAAATGATTCAGATTAGATGTGTCATGAATTATCTTATGAGTAGTTGGCAGCCCAAACTTTTTCCACAATTCTAACTTTTGTGCTCCACGCGCAACATCCAACTCTAAATATTATCTATCTTTCACAATATTCTAATTCACATAGATTTTTTCATAAATAGGTAATCTAAATTCTGTCAAAATTAATATATTTTCTATCAAATAGTCAATCACTTACAACTAAATCTTACTTCAAAATTCTCACAACAGAATCTCACATCTCTTTTTCACATAAAAAGACGAATCCAAAATCTTAATTCTTTATTTGAATATAACTTAGACAATTTGAAGTGATAAAGAAAATGATCAATGATGAGACATAATTGCGAGTAACTCCTACAAATTGGATAATCAGGATACATTTACATGTATAACATTCAATAAAAAAAATAAAAAAAATGCATAAATCAATCACTAATTTATGAATTCACTACACAAATTTTACAATTAAAACAATGTTTTTGAAACAAACAATAAAACATTGGATATGACAATTTCCACTTTAAAAATAGGCTTTAGCAAACAAAAATTGGAAATTTAGAGGCGATTAGTGAATTAAGAATTTTAGGGAATTTGATGTGCTGTTTAAGCCACGTTATACATTGGACGGAAAAGTGGAGTATTTTTATTTTTTTAATTCAGGGCATTATGAAAGTCCAAACTCTCTTTTATACAAATAATATTATATTAAAATATATAAATTAGAGTGGATTTAGCAATATTATTGGCCCTCACTGTTTATATATATATATATATATATATATATATATATATATATATATATATATATATCTTTCAATTAGATTATGTCAACACGGTTCTTGTTAAATTAATTTCGTCAATGCATCAGAGATTCTGGGCGGCAGGTGGGTTGATTTTATTCTGTGCTTCAAGTTAAGCCAAAATTCTTTATTCAATTAAGAATTTGGGTGGCTGCTATCCTATCAGTATCAGAGTCTTATTAAAAGACATTGATAATGATTATTGCTTGAGATTGATAAAAACTTTTAAGAAAATTTCCCCTTCTAATTTATCAAGGGCTTTCATTTAGCTTCTTTTAACAACTTTGAATTTATCAAAGATATAGACAAAGACTTTTTTTTTTGTTGTTGTCTATTTTCTAACATTTGATTCACCTAAGTTAAAGTATTTTCTCTTTTTGGAATAAAGAAACCTTTTAAAAGCTCTTTGAAAGAGTGTCTTTCAAGTAATTCCCATATAATTTTCAACTCACTGGGATTCTGTCAAAAATATTTTTAGCCGACAGAAAACTTAATTCTATTTTGTTGACTGAGCTACCTAATCTACTAGATAAATATATTATAAAAGTACTGTTTGTTATAGAAAAGTAAATTATAAAAAAAAAAACTTTGTAGAAAGCTCACGACGGCTCTTGCAAGCCTCAGGGGTTCACCATTTAAATTAGGAAAAAAAATAGAGAATTCTTGTGTTCATACTTTGGTATTAGAGAAAGTAATGATAAATAAAGATTAAAGAAACTAGCTAGGGAAAAGAAATATCTTTTTCAATAAACCCAAAAAGCAACAAAACTACTTTAGACGTCCTTTTAGCTAAGAAAAACAAGCATGCATGATGGCAGGTTAGTCTAAAAAACAGTTAATTAATTGGCTTTGGATGAAGACATTGGAAAAATATTCACAGACGACATGAAAACAACTGATGTAGAAAGCTTTGTTTCCACCAGTGTTTACACGACAACATCACAATTAGACAGCTCTAATGTCTTCATTATAAGTAATAAGAAACACTGACAAGATAGCCAAACTATAGATAATCCTTCAACCAAACCAATAGCACAACAAATATATACAACAATTAATTTAATACATCTTGAGAAAAATAAAGGCAGTGAATTGGGCTACAACGCATGCATGAAAATTAGGAGGAGAAAATAAATTAGAGCATACGTAATATTTTTAAAACTAAACCGATGATTAAATCGGTTATTTTATTGATTGACAGTGTGATTGATTCAACCTACTACAAAATTATTATGCATTTATTGAATAATATCAAATATTTATTACATTTTTGAAATGTAAAATATATGAAACATATAAAACATAATTTTAAATATGTTAATTAAACAATACACATTTCATTACATAGATTAAAAAAACCAATTACAAAATCATTAATTCAATTAGGATTTTATAAGTTATAACTCTTTCAAGTTTTAATAAAATAAAATTTGTATAGTATTATGTAAATTCAGTTTTGTTAGTTTTAAATAGTTTTTCTAGTTCAACAGGTTTATCAAATTTGATTGAATTTCAAATAAATCAATATTTATTTATAGATTAGATTGAATTGTAAAACTAGACCAAATTGTATACAAATTAACGGTTTAACTGGTCAAACTGGCGGTCTCCAATTTTAAAAACACTGAATACATGAGTATGGGAGTCATGTGGGAACACATAAGGCATGGCAGGGAGGCACATGCTAGGAAACATAGAACACCTGCAAATTAAGCACAAAATATTTGAATGCGTGTGAAGGTAGGAAGCAGGGCGTTTTGGATAAAATTGTATGCACAGCTTTGAATGATGCTTTGGTTCATGGGGACAATATGGCCCCATTTCAACATGCCTCCTCATCCCCCTAGTCACACCCTATCCTATACCAAAAAATTCTAGTACCCTCAAACTGGGCTCCACTTTTATCTTGGTATTGTTTTATTTGGAAATTTTATTTGAATAATTGTGATCACTGGTGACAGTTTTGGTTTTTCACGTCTCTTCTTACCACCATAATGCAAAATATATAATCTGATTTTTACCTACTTGTGTTTTCATTTTTCTTTTTGGCATATTCAATGTGCGGGTTTTTGGTATTAATTTTATCGAAACAAAGCATGCTATATAGTTTAGTAATACATATTCACGGCAAACATTTTACATCTATTGTCAAAATACTTGAGGGTATTTGATTCGAGTATTCAATACTATTTTAGTAACATATGTTTTATTATATACCTTATTTTAATTGTTTTATCAGGTAATAAAATATTCTAATAACTTTTCATTATCAATAATGATGTAATAGGTAATATAATAAATAATATAATTATCATTTCTATATTAAGTATTAATGATTATTAAAGTAATCTTGATTTTAGTAATATTTTATCTCAACTTATTAATTTTTAGAATAAAAATACTTTTATTTTTAATAAATATATGAAGTAATATGAAAAATATATTAAAATAATTATATTCAAAGATATTTAATTAAATAACATTTTAATATTCTTTTATTATATCTAATTAAACATAATAATTATTTAAATATATCAATTTTTATTAAATATAATAATAATTTATACTTAATAATTTTTTAAATAATCTATATTTGTGATAATTTTTTATTTTTAATAATAAAATATTATCCAAACTAAATACTCGTTAGGAGTTTTTTCTATAAGTAGTGCTTAGGCTAGCTCGTGTGTTTAATGTCCTTTAGAGATGAGTCCACATGGATAAACTGCAAACCAAGTTTCTAGTTAATAAGTGTATTGAATGTGAAAAACGTTTTGTATTGGATGGAATGGATATATGCAAACCAACTAAGTTATTCGTACGAAACGACACGATACTACTAAATATAGAAATTAAAACGTGATTTTAATTATTTAAGAAATGGTTTAGATTGTATTTATAACCTCTCAAGTCCGAATTAACAAACACGAAATATGTACATGAAATATATTTTGAAGCCTTAATTTAGAAGGATTGTTGAGATCCTATACACATACCATAATGATGACAGACACCATTAAGCATACTTCCTTTTCATTTTTCCTTTTTGCTAATTTGTGTATAGCTTTTAGCATACCACCCCATTGAAACCACGCACAAAGTAAAAGAAGAATGATTTTAATTTTATTTTCCAAAGTCAAAATCTGAACAAAATTTTGACACGTAAAATTAGACAGATTTTTCTCACAATCGCCGAAAAGATTGTCTTTTAAAAACTACGCCAAAAGACTTATTCCCACCCAAGGTATAGTGCAATCTCTAACTCATATTTTCAAACTTTCAAAAACCTAAACATTCACCCATTATCCGAAATCTGTTAAATTTTTCTATTCGAGTTAAAGGTAAAATCTTTATTTTACCAGTAATATTAAAAAATTATAATTTTATCTCATTTCTCTTCCTGTGTTTTGAAAATTAACAATTTCAACCCTACCTAAACATTTCAAGTTTTAAAAAAGGACTATTCTCCCCACCAAGGTTTTTCTCTTCTCCCCTCTCTGATCACCACACCATCACCAATGTCATCTTTTTCCCACCACACCATCACCAACACCATCTTCTTCCTACCCTCACTATCGGAATCATTTGGATGGCCATTGTGGGAGGTCGTCCAATGGAGAAATGTGTCACTTTGTTGATAGAGAGATGGAGATGAATCATCTCTGTCTCTTTTGAGACAAAGAGATGCGTCACTTCATCAAATGAAGAGGCAACATCTCTTTGTCATCTTTTCATCAGATGATCTCTAACAATAACCATCTGAACGATTCCAACAGTGAGGGTGGGAAGAGGATAGCATTGGTGACGGTGTGGTAGCCGAAAAGGGGAGAAAAGAAAAACCTAGGTAGGGGAAATAGTCATTTTTTAAAACTTGAAATGTTCAGGTAGGGGAAAAGTTATTAGTTTTCAAAACTTGGAGAGAAAAATGAGATAAAATTATAATTTTTTTAATAAAATGATGGTTTTACTCTTAACTTTAACAGAAAAATTTAACAGATTTTTGATAATAAGTAGATGCTTAAGTTTTTAAAAATTGAAAAGTATGAGCTTGAGATTTCACCATACCTTGGGTGGGAATAAGTCTTTTGGCCTAAAAACTATATTTAGGGAAGCTCTTAATTAAACGATGGTAATAGTCATACTTTTGACGAAGGTTTTTCTTGTTCAATGATACTGCTGTTTATAGAAGAACAATGTCAACTTAAATTCAAAGCTTGTAAGGTTTGTTTAGGTCTTTTAAAACAGTACATTCTCTAAGAAGATAAAATTTCCACAATTTTTATCATATGATAGTAATAAAAAGAAAGCCTGAGCTGCATATATAGTTAGAAATCTATGACGGAAGTTTGTTTTTTATGCAGGAAAATAATGGTGGTTAGTTGCAAAAATAGAACTCCGAGTGCTTCACTAATGCGTTTCGTGTATAATAACATAAGCAAGAGAATATAAAGGATTACCATTTCATGTTAAAGCCTTCTTCTAAATTATAAATCATTTTTAAAGTTGAATATTCATGTTAAATCATAATTCTTGATTCGGCCCAATGACATTAATTCTCATAATTAGTATGATACTAATGGAATGACAGCTTCTTCAATGGTGGTGGTATTAATAGTTTCAATCATATAATATATAATAGTAGCTAATATAATTTTTTAATAATTTAAAAATAATGGTGATGGTGATGGTGTCATGGTGATTGTATAAATAATGATATTTTCGGTAAATACATAAAAGATTAAAGCAATTATTTATGGAAGTATTAGCTAGCCTTTAATTCTTAATGTTCTTGTTGGTGACCCTTCTTTAATTTTACATCACACAGAAATAATGATGAAGATGTTGGTGGAGCAGTGATAATAGCAAGAGACATTGATTGTATTGGAACAATGATAATGGTGATAAAATTGGTGACAGTAAGAATATTTGATTGTACTATATAACCTTATAATTCGGTACATGCTTGGGCCAAAAAACTAACCAAATTAATTGACACTCAATGGAAGCCGATGGAGGTATCTTAAAAAGGTATAAGACTTGGTGCATGTTTCATGCAAATATATGCAATCCAGCCATCCCATCACACTCGATAACAGTCTCAAAGGAACAAAAATATGAATGAAATAATTTTCTATTTTAAAAGCCACTTTGGAGGATCGACGGTTCTTTCATGAAACATTATTTATTCAAAAGTTGAAAGGGCCGGGGCCGGGTTAGGGTTTGTAGATTTCATTTTAAGTGCCCTCCTTTTTGAAACTATCCCAACATTAGCTTTGTGTGTTGCTTGGAAAGCGGTGGGGAGTTGCCTAATATCCCGCAGAAATGTCAGTTGGGGCATCCCTAAATATCGACCGACCTTATCAAATTCTGTCCTGTCTTGCTTACAGACCAACCCCACCCCACCATCCTGAAACTTATTAAAAATACTCTGCCCAAAATAAAAGCATTTCTTCATGTGATCACTTTGTATTTGCTTTCGTCCCTGTTCATTGTTGGTGGTGGTGCGTGGTGGATCTTATCCATTTACGATTGGCTCACATCAGATTTAAGGCTATGTATGTATGTATGTTTTGTGAATGGTGATCTAAGTTGGATTTCCATAATATTTTACAGTATAAATCAATAAATATACATTTATGTAAAACGAATTATGAGGATCTCCCACTCTCTCGACACCTCTTGGTGGTGGCATGTGCTGTATGTATACACAAATTTTGTGCTGACAAAGCTAACAAATTTGTACTTCTTAATAAATCAACATGTATCGACTCTTTCTGTAAATAATGAAGAAAAAAAATTCTGTATGATTGTTATTAGTTTTTTTTTGTTTCCCAATTTAATAGACGTCAAATGGACAACTGAATTATGAAGAAGTGCAAGATAATCCTTTCTCCTGCCACCCAACGTCTGGGCAGATGTTAGACTTATTTACTAATTGGGCTTGCTTTAACTTGGGTGCTCCAAATTCTAGTCTTCTCCCTAAGGCCTAGACTCATGAGACTCCTCCAGACTCCAGATTCATTGGGCTCAACTAGTTGGCTGAACTTCTAATCTATGACAATGATAGCGGACGCGCCCATCTTGTACTTAAAAGTTTCCCAAAAGATTATTTTGAGCTAGCCTCTCTCAGCTTCATATATCCACCCTATCGTTCGAGTTAATCAGAGCTGCTCCACTTGAATCGTTGCTTGGACCGAATGAGCTGAATACAAGTTAGAGTCAAAGATTAGGCTTAATTTCATAAATATAAGTTGATTTGAAAATTTGAATTTAAGCTTTATTCAAATTGAATTTAAGATCAAATTATTTTAAAGTTTGAGCACCGACCTTACAAATAGAGCGAGTTTGTGTCTCAATTTATTCGGTTTGTCAACTTCAAATCAATTTTGACTTAACCTTTTTAGCTTCGAACTGATCTCAAACTGTCTTTTTATTCATTCAACTTGGATCAAATCTAGCCTTGCTCCACTCTCTTAAAATAATTTGAGGAGGAGATCGCTAAGGCCAAAATAAATTAAATTTGGAGTTTGCTCCAGTTGTGGATGAGCAACTCGCACTAAACTAGCAATTTATAATTGATGGAAACAGTGTAATGCTATCTATACCCTGCTTCCTATGTAGCGGACGTTTTCTCTCTTTTATTATTATTATTTTTTTCATTTAACTGAGTTGCTCGTTCTTCATTCTTGAACGGAAGCAATTGACCAGTTTACCTTAAAAGCTTTTTTGTTTCATCTTTTGGAGTAACATTAGGGTTCATATATACCTGGTGAAATCATTAACGACATTCGGAAGCACGTATTCCATTTCAAAGCACCAACAATTATTGCTTGCCTTAGTCCAATTATATTTGGCTTGCTCAATCTTCTTCAGTTTAAGTTAAGCTGTTAATAACGAAAATTAAACAAGATCCAATCAGGCTCTTATTTCTGGTTATAGAGCAATTAAAGTTCTTAATTTATTCATTTACGTACAAACATATGTGGGCTATCCATAAATAAATTGTACTGTATTTTATTAATCCTAATACAAGCAGCAGCCAAAATAATATATATATATTGAAAGAACTATCATTATCTTATCAACAGCCAAATCAAGATCAGAATTTTGCTAACTTCTTCTTCCTGGAAAAAGAATAATCAGAGAAATTCATCCCTTGCCCACCGATTGTTTAATTAATAAATACCTCAGAATAAAAAAGCCATTATTGTGTTAGTGAGTGTCACTATCTCTAAATAAACAAATAAGTATGATTAATTAATTTAATTTGAAATCGCAAAAAGTTCGAAAAGAAGGTCGACGTAGCTCTGGCTTTTGTCGTGGCATGCGTGGGCAGAAGACCATACTCAAGGTTTCATTTGGTGTTTAATATGGTCAAGGCATCAACAGAATGTGGCCTTCAAAATTTTTGAAATTTTGGTGGTATGCGTTGAGGCTCTTTCTATGTTGCTGCTTCTTGACGAAGGATGCTTCCTCCTCGCTTTAACAAAATCTGTCACTTTAATGCAAGCTTTATTGGCACCTACAATATACTGTGTTAATAAATATCCGAACTGGCGTTGGGATTGTTAACGTATATTCGCCATTGATTTGCTAACATGCCTCTATACATATACCTCTCCAAAGCTTATGATAAAATATACAGATTCTCTAACCACATGTACCAACATCCACAACATTGAGATAACGTCTAGATCTTGGACCTCTTTATCAATTTGTTCTTGAGGGTAAAACATATATCATACCCTCATTGAATTTCAATTTTTATCTTCTTAATAATATATTTTTCTATAAATTAATGAAACTGTCTGGATGACAATTTTCCTCCAAATTTCCAGACAGAAAATTAAATAATGAAAATAGAATGAAATACCAGATTGAATATCGTTTATCTATAACTCATAATACTATATATATTTTTTGAAAAAAAAAAAAGTTTGAAATTGGGAGAAAAAATTAGCCCATATAATATTAATTTACATAAATAATTAATTATCATGTCTTTCAACGGGCTAAACTCCAACTTAATTGTATTTATTCATTTCCTATGGCCATTTCCATTGCGTTTTGGCCTTAATTAAAGTTATAGATTAATTATGGCTTATAATTTATACATATATATACCAACGATGTTCTAATGAATATCGTTACAAATTAAAAAGAACATAGAAAATTTGACAATATATTCTAACTCGGAAGGCGCCGAGCAGATACTCTTCGACACTATACCTAGAGATTCTATTAGTGTCTGCTATGGAGTTCATATTGCTTTTCTCTTCTCATGTATTGATGTAACCGCTTATAAAATATTTCTATTTTCTGTATGCGTGAATGCCGCCTTCATATAATCAAGGCAGCCGGGCAAGTTCAAAGTTCAGAAATCCATGTCAGATTAGTTGGGATGAATCTAAAATCAATAAAACTATACATATTTATTTTAAGTATACAAATAAGTATATATTTATATATGTTATTATTGAATTAAGTGATTTTAAATTAAAAATAAAATAACAGTTAATTACATAATAATATATATAAGTATACATTCAATTATATATTTAATATGGGTAAACATAATATTACTCATCTAAAATACATAGGAATTGCATGGAAAAATATGCAAAGTTTACAGTGGTGGGTCTCAAGCAATTTTTTATTGGAAAGGCTATGGCTGTGTACATTATAGTGCCATCTGCTTTCGTGGAATTTTGTATCGTTGCTGTTTGTTCAGAATGTTGGAGCATTAACAAGAATTATATTCAGTCTTTTGTATTTGTCTGCAACCTTAAAAGCAATTTTCCAAGATACTACTCACAAACAATTGAGAACGTAATCCATTAATACATATTTAGATAATATTTAAAAAAAAAAAAACTATGTATACATGTGTCCAGATATACCACTTGCCTATCTGGTATCTCAGTCACAATTATAAATATTTTTATCAAATGGAATTACAGATGAAAATGTCACAAAGGGTATTATATTATATATCATTGACAATTAACATAAAAATATTTTTATCATTTATGTTAAAATATAATTAGCCGTTCATGATTAATTTGAGAGTCGCCATTGGAGACTCTTATAGCTAGCTGTACACATATAGACAAATCCAACTAAAACAGTTCTAATGTAAAGAATCAATTTTAATTTAAATGAAAATACTATAACATAAAATAACAGAAGGTGTGAACGAAAATTACTAATCTAATTTAGTAAACCTGTACCAACTACATGTGGCATTTCAATTAGTTAATGTTTTGACCCCACAGAAAGCACTTAATCGTGAGAAAACTAAATTTCAAACACCAATTCTTAGTCTCATTTTTTTTTACTCATTTTCCTTCTATAGTATACCTAATAAATTCAAGGCCATATCTGGGAGTGGAGTTTGATTTGAGAGATTAATATTCAAACTTTCAGTAAAATTATATGTATATACTTTTAAGTACACAAATGTATACACTTTTAAATATACAAATAGGTACTTATGTATTTTATATATAGCATTGTTCTTAATTTATTTGAAAGAGTATATCAAACTCTAAACATATATGTCTCAAAAAATTAATCTAATTGTTAGGAATTAGTGCATCGTTGTGGCTTCCACGCTCAGCGAGAAAGTAATCTAATATTTTTTTTCAGATGGGTGAAAAAACTACAAAAGCTCGAGCAAGCCTGCGTGCAAAGGCAGGAGGAGAAAGTTAAATGCTTGTAAATAAGAAGTGTCGATGCCTCTAACAACGAAGGAATTTTGATGACATGGTGATTGAGAAGCCACGGTTTCATGTGATCAATAGTGATGAAACCCAAATCAAATATTGTCGTATTTGGTTGACAAAATCATCAGGGCACATAAAGGGTGTGTTAGGGTGTTGAATGAGTAAAATAATAATCAAGTTGAGGAAGTCAAGAGGGGGTGATGAGATAGGACCATGTGGTTGATATCAGCCAACGTCTAAAAGGGGTGGTTGTTTTGTGATGAGAAGAAAATGGTAGTGGCTGATGTCTAGTAGATAGTTTTCACACACACTTAACCTAACTTCTAAATCACTAATAATAATTGTAGCATCGGGCAAACTACTTTCTTAGATTATATTTTTCCTTACTCTTTACAAGTCCAATTTGATTGCAAGTTTAAATTGACAAACTAAATTGTAAATTAATGTTGAAAATGAAGTAAATAGTAAACTTATAAATAGTGAAATGTAATACTCTCTTAGAAAATAAAATGAAGCTCTTATCCATTAATTAAAGTGAATTAATGATCACTCGAGTACAACCCAAAACCAAAGAAAAGAAAATTACATAAACCGAATTTATTAACCTTGTAATTAAGGATTTTGATTATCACTGTTTGAAGAATAAAGTTGGACCAAGCGTTCTTTGCAACAAGGCCATTCAATATTGCAATCAATAACTGACGACAAAGATATGAACCGATGACAGAGGAAGTTTATTGAGCACTCAATAACCAGCTGCCTTGAATCTTAAATGTTAATCACATATAATTGGAAGAATTTCTTTTTCTTTTTCTTGTTTACATTTAGGTCCCTTTATATTATAACAGGAGAATATATAAATAAAACTGTAAGTATAAATAAATTTTACTAACATATTTATACTAACTGAAATGATAATTAATGATTGAGTGATGTGACACCTATCCAATTAACGTCACTACTTTAGTAAAAAAATATTGCTTTCAGCCTCGCAAAAATTTGGTAGCTGTCCAAAATGTTAAATAGATACCATTGTTGTTTATCCAGCATTTGCCTAGTCTTGTGGTATCAATTCTCTCTCATGATTACTTCTTTCCTCTAGGTACATTGTTGATCTCTACCATCAGGTTTGGGAAGATTTGGCTCAAATCAACAAGTTGGTATGAGTCTTTGTCAAACATGCATAACAGTTGTCGAAAAGCTGAAACTTGGGTAGTTTTTTAGAGAGGCCTTATGAAGACAATAATAGTTCTGATATAGACATCTTTCCATCTTTCTTTTCAAATATTTTACCTAATTACTTAATTAATCAGGATGGTGATTGACTTGGAAAAACTTGTTCCTGGATTTTGCTAAGGCTAGCGATTTGGGCAATTTTGTTGAGCTTAGTGCTTTCTCCTTTTGACTTTCGAGTCTAGACAGAAATATATGCTGCATATAATTGAAATGCTTTATCTTAAAATATTATGTTTTGCATAGAGTTGACGTATGCCTAACTTCACGGGATTTCTGGATCTAATATAGCTGAATTATAGAGCATTATATGGACGTATATAGTGGTTGAGAATTTAATTTCTTACAGGGCAAATTGATCACAAATTTTGGGGTAAAAGAAATATCCCACAAGCTTATCTATGAAACAAGGTCCGAATGACTTTAAATTTTGCTTCAAGTAAGCAATGCAACCAATAGGGGAAGGTCAAGCGTTAATTTATGTCTAATTAATAGTGTTTAAAAAGCCTTTCAAGTTCTGTAAGAGAAATTAATGTACATAATCTTCACCCCTCATAGGATATCGACTCTAAAATGAGATTTGATGTAAATCTGCTAAATTCAAGAATGGAAAATTATCTTGGTTTCGTTGAAAGTAATTTATTAATCTTCCATGTTGTACATGTTAATATACTTATACACAGTTATCAACTAAACGAATAGTATGCGTTTGAAGAATATCACACTACCAAGGAATAAATGGCTTAGTGAAAAAAACCCTACCCAAAACAAGATGATAAATGAGTGATGTTATATGCATTTATAATGAATAATAATTTAAATAAAAAAGATAATATATCATTATATGATTAATTGTTTATTTATCCCAAATTTAAAACGATTCAATTCTATGATATTCCATCATCATTGATATTTAAATATTTTTTTAGCAGGTTATTAAGAATAAGTCATTGATACTTAAATTGGTAATTGTTATAAGAGAATATAGTTTTATTTCAGTAAATATTCTATATTCTCCGGATTTTATAAGTCTAAGAGTAATTCAACAAGGGGAACAGGTGTCCCTTTTTTACTTGACTGGCTGTATGTGTTAGAAAAAAGTACTCAAAACCCTTCATATTCTAATTGGAACTTATGAGATAGACTAATATGCAAGTAATTTCACAATTTGTATTGTTAATACAGACATGAAGATAAAAATAAACAAATGCAGCCACTTTGTGATGCCCTTGTAGCTAGAGCCGAGCAAGTTGTAGCCAAAACGTCAAACTACTGTCCATCTTTACTGTTGCCTTTCCACGGTCTTACATAAGGCTGCCATGAGTAAAGAATGGAAAATAAAAGGTACTTTTCACGAAGTAATTAGGAACTCAGCCATCAAATTCTTCCAAAATCAATAAAACATCTGGAAAACATGACTGCACACTCCAAAGTGTTAAGTGAAAATGCACCTAAAATTCACTGAAATCTATATGATTTCAATTAAGTTCCTAATTATCAAGATTAATGCAAAAATAGATCAAGAACTTCAATTTAAGTTTGATTTAACTTCTTCAACACCAATCAGACTGTGAGAAGAGAAAATAACAAACAAATCTCTTAATAAATTCGATAGATTTTCTAATATTCCGCCTCCAAATTTCCTACTGAGATACAGATTTACACCACGCCCACCCACACTGTGTTGTTATTGTTGGCCGAAGTACCTCGAATTCTGTGGCAAGCTTTGTTGAGTACAAGTTTTATAGTCTGAAACCATTCTAGGATAAACAAAAGAGTTGATATCTTCCCAACTCGTGCTTTCTACAGAACTAGTCCCAGTGCTACCATTTACCATATCCATCTCATAGATGCTCTCCAATCCACCTAATTGTGTCTGGTTGCTGTAGGCCATTTGATGATTATCAATTGGCTCTAAAGGAAAGCTCTGAAACCCTTGATACAAATTTGGAGCAGCCCCAGTAGCGTTAATGTAATGAGAGTTTGGCACTTGAGAAGCAGTCGTACTATTCACGGACGTTGGTGAAGCTAGGTCAAACAGTTGATCTTGGGAAAAAGTAGCATGATCGAAAAGATACGAAACACTATTTGTGGTTATGGTGGTTGTGTTTGAGTGCTGATGATCGTCAGAAAACCTTCCTCCAAGCTTCACCATAAGGTTCCTGAGGGACGCTTGGTCCTTGAAATGAGGGTCTAATTGGTGTGGGTTCACCAGTGGCATCAGTACCGGCCGTTCAGTCGGCCAGTACGGGGTGTGATTCATGAACCCCGCAGCCATTAAACTCTCGCTTTCCCTACTCATCTCTTGCTTCACACCGCTGGCTCGCCGCGCCTGTTGCTCTTTGCGCTGCTTGCCTAACAGCTTCTTCTTCAGCCTTGTGTTCCAGTAGTTTTTGATATCATTATCTGTCCTTCCCGGTAGTTGAGCAGCAATTATAGACCACCTATATGTAATGCGAAATCAATATAACTTCTCTAATTCACAAGTTAAGGCCATTAATTATCAATAAAGGAAGCTTAATTAATTAATTACCTGCTCCCTATACTTAAATAGAGTCCACAAATAATATTATCTTCCTCTTCTGAGAACCCTCCATGCTTAATGTTAGGCCGGAGATAATTTAACCACCTGAGCCTACAGCTCTTGCCACATCTTTTCAATCCTGAACAAGCAATAGATCATTAATAGAGAACGGTTATTAATTCATAATTAGTTGATTAAGTTAATTAATTACCTATCTTCTGTGGCAAAGCAATCCAGTTGCCACCGGTGCCATGCTCTTCAATATAAGCTTTGAGTTTGGCGTCTTCCTCAGGCGACCATGGACCTTTCTTCACGTTAGCTTTATCACAGCAAGGTGCTCTCCCCATGTTCAATTTTTGTCTCTGCTGCGCTATGAAATATACCTAGCTTGCTGCGTTATGATAATGTTAATATATATAGGCTGAGAGAGAGACTATAATAGCTGGAGAAGGAGAGACAAGAAGGGCACAGGATTTTCAAAAAGTAAAATTAGAAAAAGAAGGCAACTTTATACATAAAATAAGAATGCCCAGAAATGGAGGCCAAGTTTTCATCTAATAGTCTTTCTTAATTAAGTATATATAACATTTATTACCTTTAATTCCACAGCCGTCTACCTTGACTTCCTCTCTCAGTTAATTTTCATCAACGACTGCTGGGAAATACATCATCCATGATCATCATCCTCTTCGGGTACACGCGGCAGCAGAAGATACCTAACTCTATATTCAGTATTTTGGTGGAATGATTTAAACATATTATATATGTTATTCTATTATTAACGTGTGATAAAGTTCTATGTATCTTTATATTTTTTATTAACAATGGATATATGAAACCTTATATTATATTTTGTTTGGTTAAATTGGAGGAGGTGATAGAGAAAATCATGGAGCTGAGGACGGAGACAACAGCGAAAACAGATTTTTTTAAGGTCAGTATGTATTTATGCTGTAACAAGGACCATTGATTAGACAAAATTATTCAAGCTATTTTGTCTTTTCTCTATGTTTATGGTTCATAGAAAATATTAAAATTAAAGGAAGATTCCATCCAATGAACTGATGAATTACTCAAATAAAAAGATAAATTATTTAAAAAGATAAATCTCTCAATAGTTTAAATGAATTCAATATGATTCAATTTGAGGTTAAGATAGGGCTATCCCTGCGAAAGTCAAACATTGCACTTGCTCGGATCCACCCTTCAACTAGTAAATTCAATCTCATTTTTCTTTATGTTATTTTATATTTTATGTATTATTGAATAAGTTATTGAATTTTCTGTAACAAATAGTTGACTCCTGTTAGAATTATTATATGGTTAACTTTTGATGAGGGAGTCATGTATAACAAATATATATTCCAGAAGAATCAAACTGTTTCTCATTTCTTCTGCTTTCTCATTGCAGTCACTCAAGGTCTGAAATGTTGAAAATTTTGTTGTCACTGAATATAATTATACAAGATTTAGCAAATGACTATTAACATGTTCCCACATGGAAATTAAAGAATTTCCCACTTTTAAAATACTTCGGTCAATATCCTCCATTTTATGATTATCACAAGCATGTTAATTGATTTGGAAGTATTATATGAAACTAAAAAAAAAAACATACTATTTATTTAATTAAAGAACCTCAACCTCACATGTAATTTACAACATTAAAAAATTTCCAATAATAGGATACATATATTTTTAAGAAACAAATTTTTACTATTGGAAAACGTTTTTGATTATGCTAAAAGCACTCTAAAATAATCCCATTGATGATTATATGGTTTATAAATCAGAAATCACCATTTTTCTCTTTCAAATTTCATCTAGAAGGCAAGATAATGTCAATTTACTGCTCTCATATTGAATAAAATAATAAAGGTTAATCTGTATTCTGTTATGGTTGGTGACCAAAAAAGCCAAGAGATCTACCCGGCGACTCCACTCTGGAGATGAGCAATATTAGCCAATCGATGGGATTCACCTCCAATATTAAAATACAATTGGAAGAAAGTTTTCAAATCATGGCAACAATAATAGATTGCTTTTGTTGATTCAATATATAATTGACTAATGACCCATATGCCATTTCGGACCAAATAATAATAAAATATAATCAAAACCCACGATAAAAATCAATACATAGTACTCCCACTAATTTACAGAAAAAATATTGAAAAAA
Organism: Mangifera indica; assembly: GCF_011075055.1. NCBI lineage: Eukaryota > Viridiplantae > Streptophyta > Magnoliopsida > Sapindales > Anacardiaceae > Mangifera > Mangifera indica. Next base: position 19,980,551 of record NC_058137.1, on the reverse strand, counting down.
ATTAGAAAGAAGAAACAACTGTCATGTCAAATGCGTCAGAGTTACGACCTTATTGCCTGTCTTTTATGCATTTCATTAAATATAATCAACATTTTTTCTTGTATTCACAAGAGTGCCAATGTAGACACGTCATGGAATGAGCTCTCTACAAGAAAAATATCAAAGCTGACTTGACTCTTCAAGAATAAAATTCATGGAAGGGTGAAAGTCAAAAAAGAGGAACGAAAACAATGATTTGAATTTTCACCGTGTTTACATTTGTTAGTTGAATTTTCACTGAGTTAAAAATACATAGTTATAACTTCTTCAACACGCAAGGGGAGAGATGGTCTAAATGGTAGGCCACCTTTCCTTCTCTTGCCTTTGAAATTCCTGCAGTGTGTGTGTAAGATTGGACCTACAAATTACTCTCATACTTTGAAGCAGTCTTTCTTAGAAACGATTCTTTACTCTCCTTTCTTCTCATGTTGCTTTCTTAATGATGCTTTATCAAGGTATTTATTTAGACATGCATGAGCATGAGCCCCATTGACATCTAAAAAGCTAAAGAGGAAAGTGTAGAATGAATCATTACAGCTGTTTATTTGTTGACTAATTTTATGATTTATGTTTTAGGGTTTGTGACATCTAAAACACACTATATTTGAATTGTACAAAATTGTTGATGATTTTGATAAACTTTTTTTTTTTTCTAAAAATCTGGCTACTTTTATTTGATAACATTATTTTAAATTTCTGTTTTGAAGCATTATTCTAAAAGTATCCTAAAAATGAAATATATAAAATTGAGTTAAAAAAGCTCTCAACTATGTAAAAGAACTTTTGCCAATGCTAGCTAGAATCGTTTCGTAATGCATGTTGATTTGTTGAAGAATAGCAAATCTGGAAGTAATAAGATAAAAATGGTAAGTGGGTTTACAGCCAAAGACTAAAAAATAGGGAGCTGCCAAAGGAGGAGCTGGGTTTTTCTTTGCTTTTCTTTTTCTTTTTTCAGAATGGTAAGCCTAATTTTAGACAAGTTTATCTAAATTTAAAAATTACTGCTTTTTATAATTGTATGATGAGCTATATATATAATACGAATAGTATCAATGTTTTTGAGGTATAATTTAGAGGATTGTTAAGGTTTACTAAGTATTGTTAAATTTTATGTCACAAACTTATAATGTATGCACTTATATGAGCTTTGTGTTAAATAAATTTTATGCCCATCCTCACATTAGAAATTGTAGAAGAATTTTTATCTAGGCCACCCTTAATTTGGAAAAATTGAAGATAAATTAGGTAGACCCACTTTTAATTCTAAACAGGTTCGGACAAAAAAAATTTTAAACATGTTACTATGTCCACTCTCAAATGGGCATAAAATTAAATTTAAGAGATATACTTATTTTGGTGCAAAATAAAACTGTAAACTTAATGTAGAATTGAATTACATTATCATCCAAACACCCAATTTGTATAAAAACTCGAAGTCCATGTCAATTGATATCAAGGAAGCTAATTTCAGAAACTGGATTTTTTCCTCTAGATCTTCAATATGATATCAGCAACCATACCTAGCAATTTCATTTCCAAGGACAGGGTTTTAGTCTTTTGAAAAATAGTGTTAAACTAAATAATTAATATTCAAATATTTAAATATTTATATATACTATTTTAACTTATTTTTCTATCCATACATAGCAAAAGGTGTGGATCTTTAACCTATACAATTAAGTTTTGGTTTAACGATTGAATTTAGAGTTATAAAATCTAAAATTTGACTATTTATCTAATAAATTTAATCAATATTTTTGTAAACTTTTATGTATTTTATTTGTATTAGAATTGTAATTAAACTCTAAATGTTATGTGAAATATTTTTCATGAATTGTGACTAATATAAACATTTTTTATTATATTGGTTTTAAGTAGATTATTAGATCCTATAGTTTTTTTTTTTTTGGTCTCTTTTTACATTTCTTTTTATATGATTTCTTTTACTCAATCATAAGTGTTTTTTATTTTTTTTAAATTTCCACTACTTGATTGATCAATAATAACGAGGTCATAGATATAAGGTTAGATCCAAATCGAGTTAGTTTAGTCTTGAAAGTTAGCTCGACTCTATTCAATTTGGTTTGAATTTATTTAATTTGAATTCAAACATAAATATTTGACTCGTTTTTTAAACCGGCCAATCTTTAACTAAGAGGTGTTTGACTCGATTTGGTTTGAGTTTAACTCAAATTTATAACTTAAATCAGTAATTCAAATTTGTGGCTTGATTCAATTCAAATAAATGGTTCAAATTCTTGTCTTCGTTCAACTCAAATTGATAGTTTTGTCTATTATTTAGATAAAACGACGTTATTTTATCAATGAGTCATAAATTTAAACCATCGATTCAAACCAAATTCAAACTAAATCATTTTTTATTCAAGTTAAACTTAAGCCACAATTAACACTAATTCAATGAACGTAAGTTAAACTCAAATCAAACTCGAATCAAAAGATATTTAAACTTAATTCAATTTATATACACTCTTACATGGGAGGCGTCTCTTCAATAAAAATTTTGGGTCTACCATTATTTACTCACATATAGAATTGTTGGTCATTATTCCTATAACTTGTCCTCTTCGATTTGCTTCTCCATAAGTTTGTCAAAGCGATGTTTTAGGGGATAGCACTAAACACTATATTTTCAATTAAAAATTGACACATGGATAGTTTTCAAATGAATTTGAGGCCAAAATCAAGTTGAATGATTGTAAATTGAGAAAACTGCATAAATCCTTGTCACCTTTGAATCTCATGGACAAAAACAAATACGAAAGGCTTTTGAAACGTCTTGTCCGCAAAGAATAACATGCGAATTAATTCTTTAAATTCAGAGGCAATCAACTTAATTTCAAAAAGCAAGCACGACTTAATGAACAACGGAATTGGTCACTTGCGTTTCCATCTTTTACTTGCATATTTTCTACATTATGCTTAAACCAGTTCTTGAAAACAACTGATCAACATAAAATATTCTATACTCGTGTAATAATTGAATTCATAGCTCATTGGCAAATTTCTATCCCAACAACAGTTTTCACTGAAAAGGAAAGTTATATTACTCTAAAAAGAAGTTTGGTATAAATAATATTTTATTATCCAAATTGAAAGATTATTTTGAAGATAGATTACTTTGAGGATTATTAGATATAAATTATTACTATATTTAACAAAATTTAATATAAATAGTTATTGTGTTTAGTTAGAAGTAATAAAAGAATACTAAAATATTATTTTATTTAAATGTCTTTGGATATAATTATTTTAAAATATTTTTTATGTTGCTTGTTATATTAATTAAAAATGAGATTAATTTTGTCCTAAAAATTAATAAATAAATATATAGTTATAATAAAATTAATATTATCATGATAATCTTTTAATATTTAAGGTAAAGGTGATAATCAGATTGTCATTTACATTATCTGTCACATCACTATTGATAATAGAAGACTATTGTCATATTTTTATTATTAATAAACAAAAAAAGATAGACTATCAAGATAATTTTTATGACTAGGAACTAAACCACCCCTAAGTATTTGGAAAACTATGAATATTTGTACTCACATTTGGTCGTTTTTGTGCATAAATTTCTCTTGCTATATTGTCCACATGGTTGATTTTGTTATTTAATGTCTATGATTCTATACAAGTATTCCCGCCCAAGTTCATCCATGTTAAGTATTTAATCTCACATTATCTTGTGAGATACCTGGCCCAAATTTCTTTGATTTTGGTATTGATTTTCATTACCTTGTTTGGTTAGGATCATATTATTTTGTGTAGACAAGTACTATATTTATTCTCTCCTCTCCTTTTCGGTTCTTTGTCTTACAGGTTAGCTTATTTGTTCATATCATGGGACACAAATTCGTGACTAGTGTTGTAAGGAATTTCAAGACTAGGAGTTCAAAGGGATTTTAGCTTGAATGTTCAAGAGGAGCTTGAACAACCGAATGGGATATTCAAAGTATTTCAGATTTGAGCAACTATTAGTAACAGTAGGAAAGCTAGGAAATTAACTTAGAAAAACATAACATTCATAAAAAATTTAAAAAAAAAAAAAAGGATATAATAATAACAAACTCATATCCAAAATAGAATCCTCAAAGTAAAACACAAATATTTCGACAAACACAAAAAATCTCTAAAATAGAATAATAAAGATTTCAATTCATATTAACATTTAAACCCACTTTGAAAATCTTGACAAAAAGCAATTTTGGTTGGAAATCCTTAACTGAGATCCGGGTTCTCATTGCCGATATGAGTCAACTTCAATAAAAATCTTTTTTATATATTGGGATAAATTGGTCCACCCTATTATAATTATTACAAAGGTTTAACAAAAATTTTGGAGATTATTTCATTCACTCCTTAAAAAATACTATTTAAATTAATTATTCTTTATTTATTGTGGTGAAAAGCTTCATAAAAAAAAGGAAAAGAAGGTTTGAAAGGTAATATATATCTATCTGAGAGTGACAAAAAATGGAGGTAATCCCAAATTATATATATGGTTTTGAAGCTTTAGTGGTAATGGCAGTAACACAACTAGGACTTATTGAAGATTTTGTGGTATCTAATACTTCTATTTGCCACCCTCTTGATGGAATTGTTTGTTTTAAATTACATGTTTTGTGCCATGTGCATGTCACTTTCCATGAAAAACAATACTATATGGACTTGTATTAAATATTATTTTATCGTTAATTCAAACTTATCTAATTATTTGATAATACATATTAAGTGTGCGTATAGTTTTATTATTTCTTGAGTTAGACCTTCTCTTTACATATCCTAATTAATAAGGTAGCATTTTGTAAGGAAGTTGAAGACACAAGTGATAATTGAAAAGAAAAAAAATCTTAATTTCCCTCCTATTTATTTCAAAATTAATCTACAAAGGTTTTTATAGTCATATCAAATCTAGAAGAAAGATATATGAAATTATATCAAAAGTATAATGAAATAAACTCAAAACTATTACATATGAAGATGGGGAAAAAAATCAGAGAATTGTTGTTACTTCTCTTTCAAATATATGTTAAATTTGCGTCGCTATAAGATGAGGAAACTAGTACATCTCATCTCTTTAAGCCAATTAAAAATAAGGGTGGGTCAGGTTAAGAATATCGATATGTAATGGGCAAAAAGACTTATTTCCACCCAAGGTTTATTGCATTTTCAAACTTTCAACTACTACATTTTAAAAATTCAAATATTCATCTATCAACTATTAAAAATAACAGAACCAGTTAATTATAAAGGTAAAATCATTATTTAACTAATAATATTAAAAAATATAAAAATTTATTTTATTTTTTCCTAATTTGCAAAATTAATAATTTTTCCACAAGATTAAATTTTCAGTTATATTTTTTCTTATAGAGTTTCAATTTTTCAGTTCGGCATTCTCTCTCCCTTCATTCTCTCTCTCTAATGCTACTTTTGACACTTGTCTCCGATATCAATTCGTCTAGACGAAAAAGATTTTGTGTTTATCGATCTTGTTTGGAATCGACAAAAAGATGAGTCAATTCATCTTCCAAAATGGTTGTCCCTTCTTCGTTCCTTTTAATACACACTCGTCCCTTCCTTGATGCTTGTTTTTGCGTAAAGGAACATCATAATTCCTGGGTTTTCTTTGTCATTTCGATTGCTCATAGCACCGTTTATTTTCTTGTCAATTAAGAGTTTCTTCGTCAACCATAGATAAAGGAAGTAGATGCCAAAGTTCCTTGGAGTTCTTCGCTGGCCGAAGATGAGGACAGAAGTCACCATTTGTTTGTGAAAATAATGGAAGACAAAAGTGCAAGTGTAATGTTTCTAAACTTTGTGGGCAATTGTAAGATAAAACTTTGAACAATGTAAAACCCAAGAACAAGGGTGTAATAATAATTTTTAATTAAATTAACAGATTTAAATGATAAATAAACATTTGAGTATTCAATATTTAACAGATATCAGTTTAAGGGTTTAACAAACTTTGGGTGAGAACAAGTTGTTTGGCTTATATAATATCATTTTCATAAAGACAACACATTAGTTCAGTACATCCTTAGCTTTATCCTCCATAAATTTAGTCTACAATAATAAATTATACACCCAATCATATGATTTAATAATTATAAATTAAGAATAAAAAAATAAATTATATTAAATATATAATCATTAATATTCAATTTGATATTCATTTTAAATATATGTAGTTGTATTGATTATAAAATCAAATTCGACATTCATTTTAAATGTATACAGTTTTATTGATTATAAAATACATGCCCGTAACAGAAAATATTAACATGCACTTGATGATCAATTTACAAATGCCCCCAAGCTTGTACCTTTTAGACTTGTCCTATTTTTTATGGCGGTTGGATCTTAATCACATATGAGATGAACATGAAAAAATGTGCAATAGAAGTTATTTATACAAATAACTATAATTTTGAGGAAACAGGGCGACATCAAGCATGATTTTTTGGTAATATATACGTATCTAGGCATCACTTATCAAGAAAGCAATCTAAAGAAACTTCTAATCACCACTGAATACTTAAAGAGATTCTTTCAACTGCAATACCGAAATTCAAAATGCAAACTAGAATTTGTACCAAGTGTGACTAGTTCAGCTGGCAGGTCCAACTCATCTTGTCTTCTATAAGACCCATCTGTAGTTGGGTAAGCACGGAATATAGCTGTTGGGAGATAGCACCGAAACCGCCTCCCTCTCCATACGCCACCCTGCAACAACATGAGATTTTATGTGATGAGTTATTATTTCACTACTATAGACCCAGCTATGGACACCCCCAACTGAGCACTTGCCAGAGGCAGTTTAAGGTGTGCTTTAATTAATTATATTATATGCACTCTTCGAGGAACTAAAATTTTGAACCTCGCCGGCTGCTGTTATTAGCAAACCTCATATATCAGAACTGTTGATTAATACATTTCATTTGGTGCATCGGTTCCTCAATTTAATAATATATAGTGAAACCAGTAATTAAATAAATTATAACATGAAGACACGGCTTTTGATACATTCACTAGATAGCCAAGAGTTTTGTACCTTTTACCACGATAAGTAATGCTACCCACAGGTGATACAACCACAGCTGTTCCTGTGCAAAATACTTCATCAGCATCAAGCAATTCATCAACTGTCACAAGGCGTTCTTCAACCTGCAAATTTAGATGGCCATTGAGAAACTGAATCAATTCAAAGACTTACTACTTCAGCTTTTGCCAACAAAATGCTTTGCTGCTGATGCAGCCGTCCAGAATTAAAGTATCACTGATATACAGGAAGTCAGTTGAACTAGAGACAAACAGAGAATTTAAGAATATCCAAACTCTTTCATGGAGAACAGTGTAGGGGGAAAAGAGAGAAGAATAATCAAATGAAGGAAAAAAGGAAATTCCACACATAGCAATAATATTAAGAAGACTTGTAAAGTGTGTAAAATGTAAGAATTTAAAAGGTTATTTCATTCATGTTTAGATTTGTAAGCTGAAATTCTAAGTTGGGGTCGTGCCATGCTGCCTATTGAATAAGCAGTGGAAAATTTTTCAATACTAAAAATAGTATCCTAAACTGTGAGTTCAGAAGTTTTGGGATCTTCTGTAAGCCTCAAATCAAGCTTTCGAAATATTATAGATATCCCATATGCTGTAGTTCTTATTTGTCTTTGCATGTACCACAATAATACCAACTGGACTGTTAGGTCTGTATAGTTTCCATCCATGAAACCAGCATCCAAAAAAGTTTGTTCTCAATCAATTAAACACTATTCTCAAAAGGATAGAATCTTTATTTTTCCATATATCATGATGTCACACTCAAAGGGAAAAAAACAGAAAACAATCTGCAAAGCAACATAATCATTACCTGGAAACCTTGGCTACGAGCAACATCAATTATACTCTTTCTTGTAATGCCCGGTAAGATGGTCCCCTTGATTGCAGGGGTGGAGATAGTTTTATCCTAGCATCATTACATACGTAAGAATGTCTCAGCTCTAACTGCCTCTAAATTTCATATTAAAAAATAAAAAATTATGTAAAAAACTTGTACTGACTTGATAACATACATATAGAGAATACATGATATCTTAGCAGAAAGTAAACCACATTCTCTAACAATGGAAATAGAGATATTTGAAAGCTTCCATGCTACTTAAATACAATTTTTCTTTATTCCTTTCCAATTGATTGCACATCCAACTTACGAAAAACATCAAATCATAATAAAGGAACTACTTCCTAATAACATACTAAGAACATAACCCAACAAGTAAATCAATTCAAATAAATTAAGCTGCAGATAGTATAGGTGAGACAAAAAAGGAACAATTACAAGGAAAACAAAAGTCATCATACCCTTAAATCGGACAAATGGGAAATATATGTCAATACTGAAAAATAGAGTAGAGAGGTGTCTTTAAGCTTGACCACTAAATTTAGTAATTTAGATTCCTTTCAAAAGATTGTCAGTCTTTTGAGAACTAAATTCTGAGTGGTTCTCAGGATAGTAGGTAGTGACTCAATAATCTAACAGAATGTTCATTAAAAAAAGTTATTTTAAAATGCATACTTATGAGAAAAACAACAAAAAATATTACAACATTTTAATCTAATACAAGATTTTTCTAGGTCTTTAAAAAAAATACACGTTTCCAGACCATTTGAAATCAAACATGAGCATTTATGTATGCACTGCAGCAGCATGAAAGCCCGTATATACACTCATTTAAGATTAATAAATCCCAAAAAAATTCAATGTTTTCTTCCTTTTACCATTATCTCACAGCATGGAATGAGCTTGGTGTGATCACAAGAAAGTGAAACGCCCTTATTGAATTACTACACTATCCCAGGAGATAGCCCAAAATTTTCACCCCAAGTGATGTGTAATCCTATGTGGTGTTGACATGTAAATGAGGTGCCGATTTTGTAAATTAAATGCCAACACTACATAGGTTTACACATCAGATGACACTAGTGATGATATTTAGGGGACATCTCTTGAGATGTGTGGCATTACTTGCCCTTATATTGATCCCAGAATATAGCAAAATGAGCCTTTTAACAATGACATTCAACAGTGCAGGTGGCCTAAAAGCCCCGAAGGACACAACTTAGTAACATCAAGGAATTATGTTGAGAACTGAAAAAAAAAATCCAGGTAGAGAGAAGGATAAAACCTTCTGAAGGAAATCCAAGTATTTTTTTCATTCAAACAACCCACTGTATAAGTACTCAGCAAAATAATACTTAAGATGAAGGATCACATGGCAGACTGACCAAGCCTGTCCTCCTGAAGGCAAACACCTTCAAGGTAGAAAGGATGCACGTTTAACCTAAATAAACCCTCACTTCAGCCAAACAGACTGATGTCTCGAACAGACCCTTGTCTCCAACAGCTAGAGTACAGTACCCCACTTTAATGAAGCACAATAAGCAGTGGTTATACAAGCCTAGCTGCTGACACCAAACCTGTTTAGATGGCAGAATGCAATTCAAGCCATGGTTCAGGGTCCTTTGATACGAATTTCCCTTGAAAAAGCATTCGAGGGCCCCATTAAGGGTAAAAAATAACAGCAAAGATATGTAACAATTGATGTTCATAAGCATTAATAACTGCTTGCATTTGTCTCTATGAAATTTGTGGAATGACATCGTCACAAAAAGAATAAGATGCATGCATATTTCTTCAATTAAGGAATGCATATTAAACAATTATTAATCTTTCGTCAACACTTGAGTCACAAGTGAAATTATGGAAACAAAAGAAAATTATACTAAAAATAAGTAATACCTTCACAACAAAAATGTTGCATGAGGAAACCTCCTCCAAGTATCGCTTGTGAACACAATCTAGGTAAAGAACATCGGAATAGCCTTTGGCCTTAGCAGCAGATTGAGCCTTAAGAACCTATAAATGATATTTTGAATCATGGAGATTTATTAGAAATGACGAATTTATTGATTCAGATGTTAAACATTTTAAGCCATCTTCATTGCCAAAAGGATAATCATGCTATTATCAATGTGTCTTCCACATTTACAATAATGTGCTCAGGCCTTCCCTGATTTACCACAAAATACAAATTCCATACAACAATGACAGGAAAGGAGTTATATCTAACTGTGTAGGCACATTACATGAAATATACAAGGAAAAATATTCAAAAGAACATAAGAATTCAGATAACATAGATTCAATCAACGTATCAGTAGGCAAAACCCAGCAATAAGTAAGAAAGAAGAACAAAAAATTTTAGGGTTCAAACAAATGAAAAGTTGTTTTATGAAACAAACCAAATTACGAATATAACAATTTCAAAAAAAAGAATTTTGAAACTTTCATAGCTATTAAAAGGCTGGCTCACCGCAGCATAATTTCCTATAACTTTTACGCCTCCAGTACCCCCAGGAGTTGCACGATGTAATTCATGCTCAACAATCAAATGTATTGGTGCTATGCCTTCCTAGCATTGCAAAAATAAACACCATAATTAATAATTGTGGTAAGGGATGTGCCATGGCAATCCATAAGAAATGAAAACCAAAAAGATTCCATAGTGTAAAGATAGTGTAGACAAAACATCTAATCAGTTAGAAAAATTACAAATGATAAATAACCAAAATCTTAATTAGTCAGGCCTAGTAAGATACAGGTTTTTAGAACTTGTCTATGCCATAATGTCTCTCTTATTTTGATTTTCTTTATGCACAGGCTCATTATTTTTTAAATAGGTTACTTGAGAAGAATTGGATTTCTGATCCACTTTCTAAGGCTTTTTTTTTTCATCAATATACATTTCCACTTTTTCTATCCAAAAACAAAAAGAGAGATATATAAAACCAACAAATAAACACACACACACAACAAACATTGCTTTCCATATGCATTGTCATTCATTTACCATGTCAGCACCACCATAATTGTATTATTACTAAATTACCATTGAAGCCTAAGAAACAATGGTCATAGAGAGCAAGTAATTAAATTCAGGATAATGTCAAGTATTCCATCTCCGGAAGAGGAATATTTTTTTATACTCTAGCGTCATATAATTTCTAATTATGAAAAGCTAACAGAACTTCCTAATATTTTTTAAGCTGAAATTTTGAATTCAACAATATTTATAATATTAAAATTGAAGAGAACACAGAAGACTGCATCATCACTTCAAATGAAATTGAGCATGAAATTCAGAAAATGGCATCTAGATATAATTTATAAGCACACCATGATTGATTGTAACAACACCTCTCCACATGATAACAAAGCAAGCATTTTTTGTTTGTATATGTGCAAGTTTGCGCGAGAGTGTGCATGTGCGTGAGGGTACAATCTATTATAGAAAGCAGATATCAGAGAAGGGACAGAGAACAAGGTAAAGACACCAAAATTAGGTTGCAAACTAAGTTGTAATTTGTATGCATAAAAAAGTTACAAACCTTAAAGTAATTCCCAACAGGTGATACGTAGATCAGAAAAGTATACTCAGGAGCAGGTGCAAGACCAAGAACAGCACCACTTCCCATTAGCAAAGGCCTGATATATAAAGAACCTTTACCAGGAGGAGGAATCTGATATAACATATTCGCAACAGAAGATTCAGAAGCAGTTACTAACAACTCAAGTCACCAACAAAATTCAAAAACTCATAGCGCAAAATTAAAAAAAATTTATACCCAACGTTTGTTTGCCAAAACAGTATCCTTGACAGCTTCCACAAACTGCTCAATTGATGGTGATGGCATGCACATCCG